>NC_003075.7:13984070-14290802 GCF_000001735.4 Arabidopsis thaliana
TTTTGGTCGTCAAAAATGTAGTTGAAGATAAGAACTGACCATCATTTTTTAGCTCATCATCCATCCACTATGTTGCATTTACCTCATTGTTGAATAAGAACGCGTTGAGCAAGCTACTTTTTCATCTTTAGTTGGTTTTGTGTTAAATAAAACTTGAAGTGGAAAGAACCTAACATCGTTGCTGCAAACTTGATATTCGAATATTTATAACCACCATCTTAAAAACAAAAACAAAATATGAGAAGTTTAAAAACATGACAAAACTTTGAGTAGAAATCAGAAAGGGGCCAAGGCTCGTAAACTTCTAAACCCCAAGCCCATAATAAATGTTTTGAATCCATAAGTTCACTCCCATCCGCTACTCTTTTTTTCAGTTTCTTGGGAACAACTAGGAGGAAAGAGAGTTTTTAAAGTTCAAAGTAAAGATGTTGTTATACAAAAATTGTGTTGACAACTTATTCATATTCATGTCTCTGTAAAGATGTTGACATAATTATTTCACTTTCTTCAAAAAAAAAAACTGGCGACATTTTCTTTAATTCTCATTTATCCATTATGTACTTTTTGTTTTTGTTTTGCAACCCATCCATTGTGTATGTACTTAAGATAACAACAACAACAAATATACCATATATAAATCATATGGTCTACATACAACACTAGTATCCTCATCCGTATTAAAAAAATGAGTTCCTCGAACACATATAGCTACAAATATAGAGATATGACTTTGGGGTTTGAGCGCATTGCAGAATACCTAACAGGCATAGATGTCAATGACGTCGTCGTCATGTACTTGGTTACTAGTTGTTTTATAGACAACTAGTTGATTAAACCTTTTCTTTTAACAATTAAACAAACCAACCTTTATATATTTCTTCAACTTTTATTTTATATAAAAAAATAGCCAATAGGTGTGGTGGTGAAATGACTCGGTAACCAATGAATCCTGGTGAAAGGGAAGAGCCAAGAATTTGCAGAACCTCAAAGGAAAAAAAAAGGACCTTTGAAAATTACAAAATCAAGAACTTCTTGAAAAGAAGTAAGTACAAGAAATAGAAAAAGGAGTTATGACATTATAAAACCAAAGAGGAACCTGAAACAATTGACACAACCCTATTCCTCAACTTCTTCTCTCTTATGTCTTATCAAAAGCCTCTCACCCACCGCCTCTGTTCCTGCTCCTCTTATCAACCATAGAAATTCTCTCTCTCTTCCCTATATACAATACAATGTTATGTAGGTGATACATACTATAACATAGTTGTATATAAACATTAATATAATGGAGAGGTCCCATGCCCCCACGAGTTTTGTTTTGTTGGCCAGCTAATTCGCATCCTTTTTGTTTTGTTTGTATAAGAGAGTTTCTTTGTTACTTACTATAACCACAAGACCACAAGAAGGCCAAAGAGAGGCTAAACTAAAAGAGCTCTCTTTCTAATTTATTTCTCTCTCTTCTCTTCTCCCGAAAAGCCCTTAATAAGCTTTTGCTTTGATATCAGATCTCTCTTACGGCTTTTGAGATGCGTGCTCCTTTAGGGCTTTCCTTTTATACCCCAAAACGAGGCCTTTCCTTCTTCTCTCATCTCCTAATTCTACCCTCTTCCTCTTCCTCTTCCTTCTCTCTCTCTTCTCATTCTCCTCATACGCTATAAGGAGAAAATCTCAGAGAGAGAGTGATGGCGAACAATGAGGGAGAGATGCAATGTGGGTCCATGTTGTTTAAGCAAGAGGAGCTACAAGAGATGAGTGGGGTCAATGTTGGTGGCGATTACGTTGAGGTCATGTGTGGTTGTACCAGTCACCGATACGGCGATGCTGTTGCTAGACTTAGGGTTTTCCCCACCGGTGACCTTGAAATCACCTGCGAATGCACACCTGGTTGCGATGAAGGTCTCTCTTTTTTTGTCTCTACTGTCTCTTTCTCGTGTCTTTCTGATGCTTTTGGGAAAATGGGTTTTGATTTGTGTGCATGTTACATGTGAATGTGTGTGAGATTAAACGTTTGTCTCTGTCTAGCTACTATCACATTGGGCTGGTAAAGCTAGGGTCTTTAGCATGATTACATATTTATCAATGAGTCTTAGTGTATGCTAGCTAGATCCGTTCTTGTAGAAAATGAAATGACTTGATTTGCCACAGTAATGTTTTAGGCTGTCTGTTTATCTGTAAATGGTAATGCGTCTCTTTGTTACTGGCCAAGTGGTAGCTTTATTGACAAATGATATGTCTCGCTTAGCTGTACGTGTATGTCAAAGTTTGATGCAACCTAGTTCTTGTGGTATCTTGTAGCTAACAATTCCATCTCTAGCTTATTTGGTATAGATGCTCATTTAGAGCTCTCTTTGAAAGTAAAAGTGACTGACTTGAACAGTTTTGATTGTATGATGCTAGACAAGTTGACACCAGCTGCATTCGAGAAGCATTCTGGAAGAGAAACGGCAAGGAAGTGGAAAAACAATGTGTGGGTTATCATTGGGGGCGAAAAGGTTCCATTGTCAAAGACAGTATTGCTCAAGTACTACAATGAATCATCAAAGAAGTGCAGTAGATCAAACAGATCACAAGGTGCCAAAGTTTGCCATAGAGATGAGTTTGTTGGGTGTAACGATTGTGGTAAAGAGAGGAGGTTCAGGCTGAGGAGCAGAGACGAATGCCGCTTGCACCACAATGCAATGGGTGATCCAAACTGGAAATGCTCAGATTTCCCATACGACAAGTAGGTGTCTTTTGTTGTCCTTGTATGTACTTAAGTTTGATGCAAATGATGTATTATATCAATGAATGGTGTGGTGGTCGTAGGATAACATGTGAGGAGGAAGAAGAGAGAGGGAGCAGGAAGGTGTACAGAGGGTGCACACGTTCACCTAGTTGCAAAGGCTGCACTTCCTGCGTCTGTTTTGGCTGCGAGTTATGCCGTTTCTCTGAGTGTACTTGCCAGACTTGTGTCGACTTCACCAGCAATGTCAAAGCTTGAAGAAGGCAGTCCATTAAGAAAAGAAAAAAAAATGTCTGTCTCAGACTTTGTTCGTTGCATTTAATAACTTATTCTAAAACTCCAAACAGTTAATTATCTTATCTATGGGTTGTGAATGGAGCAATTGAAAAAAAAGTAGAAAAAGTTGATTTCCAAGAAGAACATGCAGACGAGCATGCCTGAGTTTAGTGCATGTCTAGATTTTTGGCTAGTGGCAGGGAAAAGTGTTATTAATAGTTTGTTGTTACTCTTTATTTTATTAGCTGTTGACAGCTTTGTGAGACGAAGTTGTCAATGGCACAGCTACTCGGTCTGTGATTTAGCCATTTAGGAGATGGGACATGGAAAGAGACATTTTCTTAATACCCAAAAAGCCCTGACGTCTTGTTTTGAACACAGTAACCATATGGGATCCCTTAAGTGATGTATACTTTTATTATCAACAACAAACATTAGAATCATAAAGACCAAGTCGTCACCAGGTAAAGAGGATACGAGAATAAATTCATCAGAAACATGTGAAACATGTGAAACGTGAAACCAAAGACGTAGAGGCATGTATGAACTTCAACATGTTTTTGTATCAAAAAAGTGTTTTAGAGTATAACTAGACTCATAAAGTAGTACATCGACTCCTGTTCTGTTACAACCAAAATTCATATCTTAAGGATCACATAACTGAAACCTGCATCCACAAATACGAGGCAAACATAGTGTTTCCTTCATCATACATACTAGACTACCTATAAATCAGAGATCAAACTATGAAATCCGCGGATTCATTCAGAGTCTTTCTCGCACGCCAATACACTCCATTGGCTGTCTCTGATGTTCCCAGCTGCAATAAACATCAGAAAGATTGTCAGTTAGCATACTTGACACTAAGTCATAGTATTGGTTTTGGTCAGGGTATTAAGAATCCACTTTACCTTTGTCTCCAATGAGTAGTAATTCTTCCACAGCTCCACGTCTTGACCGTAACTTGCAACAGCAGAATCATACAGCTTCCGGGCATTACTGAGACCATCTTTATCACCTACTGATATGAGGTTGGTCTCTATTTCAATGCAACCTTTGTATAGAACAAGACTGGGACCAGGAAGAGCCAAGAACCTGCAGTTTTACGGTAACAGTGGTGAGAATAAAGTCCATGTGTGACTCAAGGGACTGGAGGAGTAGTGACTCACCTCTTGTATATCTTCCTCGCACTGTGGGCCCCTTTTGTTTCAAGAACAAATTTCACCACTGTGGAAGCAAGAGAAAACACATGGTCGCTCCCATGGCTTTTGGTTGCTGATAGGATGGACATCTCTACAAGTTTGTCCAAATAAGTTCGCTGATGAGCAAAGAAATTAAAAGCCTGCAATACAATAAGCATTTTATTAGTGTAGTCTTAACAAACTAGTGTATTGTCTAGAAAATATATTAGTCACATACCATTAGCCACAAGCTCTCAGATTCTGAGATCGGTACTTTCCTCAAAGCATTTGAAAGGAGCTCAAAGACTGTCTGAAAATCTGCTTTACTAGGAGATGAGTTCTCTGAAAGTGATCTTATTTCAATGGAAACTCTTGAAAGCCACAACTTAGCTGATCCAGCAAATTTTTCAGAGCAGAGCTTTTCTGCTAGCTTCTGAGCTTCATGAGTCTTTTCCAGTTTCAAGTACAGAGAAACATATTCATCAGCAAGCTCTTCAGTCAAACAGCCAGTTTCATCAGCCTTTTGGTACACGTTTATGATATGTGAAATGATCGGATTAGACAAAGAGGAGATTTCATTCTCGTCGCCGTTTGACTGTACAATAGCCTCCATCAGAAAATTTATATAAATCTCAAACATAGAACTTGACGTAACAGTTTGCAAGCCTTCTTCAAAAACCTGCATTCAGGGGACAAGATTTAAGACCTATCAGATATTGTACTTTCTAGTTTCTACTACTAAGCCGAAACAGATTGTGGTAAAGCAAGTTAGTATAGTCCTAAAGAAAAGCCCCCCCATAACCAATGTTCCACCTGTCCTCTCCGACATTATTAAACTAGGCAATTTGACTTCAGGTTCAAACCAAAAAGAGTGAGCGTAAAATCAAGACTAAAGATTTGATCTATGTTAAGGAAATGCAGCACAACTATGGCCGCCACATTCTTTAACAGATTTCAGCATTTAATAAATTTCTAACCCCTAGTCATAAGTTAAGATTTGTTTACCTGAATAGCCTTTTGCATTTGAGGATTTGCAAACTCTAGGCCTGCCTCATTGCTAATACAACCACTCATTTCATGTCTTGCAAGCCAATTCCAGTATTCAGGTTCATTGCAAAAATCACGCTTCAGGTCACTTAGAATGGTATTGCGCATTTCATCTGAATGCGCTAAGTCTGTTGCCTCTAGAATCTCCAAAAAACGCTTCCTCAAGTCAAAACTAGATGGAATAGCCTCAACGGCTCCACTATAGATGGTCTGAAGAACATTGGACCCTTTCTCTTTTAAGAAATCAACTTTCTCAGTCACATCCTCAACATCTTCGACAATAGAGTCCTCGTCATTCTCTTCTTTTTCATTTCCTTCTTTCTCATCTAGCGACATAAATAACTCTTTGTTCTCATCTTTCCATTGCTCATCCTCAACGGTTTTCGTGTCACGCACCAAACTTCCTTTATCTTCACCAAGGGCAACTTTACGAGCTTTCAGCTTATTTAGAAAAGTAAGTTCCATTCGCAGATACTCAACCCACAGGTCTTCAGAGTTTGAACACACTCTCAGCCCATTCAGCATAAGAGCACGAGCTGCTGTAACATTCAAGTTTCTATCAAATTCCCAAGATGCAGCATATATCCACACTCCAGCCACTTTTGGATGAAACCTTATTGCTTGAGCCAATGCCTACACATGTTTCAGATAATATAAACGCAATTAAACATCGACATATACCCACCAAAGACAAATCATTAACAAAGCAACCAGCAAATTTCAAATCTTTTACCTTTTTCATTCTTCCATGCCTCTTCTGTTTACAAAACTCGAGATACCTAAACCACAAATTGATATCACCTTTATACCTCATCGTCGCCAATCTATAAATCTCAACAATCCTAGCCACACCGGCGAAATCAGATACTGATTTCTTCTTTCTCTTCTTAGTCACACGCGCCACCGATTTCCTCCGTAGCTGACGGAGCTCATCGAGCTTAACCTCATAGTCAATATAGGCTATGAAATCTTCTTTGAGTGGGCTTGGACGCTTGAGCCGGTACTCAAACTTACGCCGCTGCTTCACGATCTCAGCTATCTCAGCACGAGTGAAGATTTCTCTTCGTTCTAGATCATCAAGCTCGTCAACCATCCGCTCGAGGCGGTATTGAACTACGTCGGCCATGGCTGCTGCTTCTCGATTCTCGGCGGGGACTGATAACGGTAGGGCAAACGCTTAATGCTTCTTCTTCTTTCTTCAGTTATTATATAATGGGCCGTAAGAGTAAGAAGCTATTGGGCCTACGTCTAATTTTATCACGGCCCAATGTTAAAACTCTTGCTATGAGCTATTTGTTGTTGTTCTGGGGGAAAAGCTTTAGAAGTTGAAGACGACGATGACGCTTTTAGCTCTCTCTTCTTCTCTGTCTTCTCCTTCCTTCTTCTGCCGCAATTCTCGTATTCGTTTCTCTCCTGTGTCGCGTATTTCTTCTCTTAATGGTGATAATAAGCTTACAAATTCTCCGCCACAGTTTTTAAATGCCGGCGCGAGTCTCCGTCGTTTTGTGGCTCCGGGGAAGTTTCCAAGTGTGAGACTTAGGGTTTTGACGAGGTGCGAGAAAGAAAATGCACCCAAAGGTGGGATTGAAGATGACGCGGAGCGATTTGCGAGACGAGAGAGCACGATGCCTGATAGATTCAGATATTTGACCAAAGAAGCTCCAGATAGTCCAATTATATGGCCATGGTTTGTTGGTACGTTTCTGCTTACTTTTGGCTTCGTTTTAGTTACCGTGAATCATAAGTCTTGTAGCAAAATCAAATTTTTGTTCTTGTTCTCAATCGCTGAAGCATTTCTGACTCAAGACCCTGAGATTGGAATTTAGGGACTATACTCTGGTTTAGCATTTGAATAGTAGTCTAGTGAATTCGAGTTTTGTATACCTTGTTGCATAGTTCGAATAAGCTTTGGATAAATGAAGTAACATCTTGATCTTCTGTTGTAGCGCTGGGGTTTCTCGTTTATGCGTGGAGAGCTGTTTTGTTTGAGCTATCCAACTGGAGAAAAGCGGCTTTCGCTATCCTTGCGTTTGTGGGAGACCTTTCGAAGTTTGCATTGGCTCTTGTCTTCCACTTTATAGGCGATCCCATCACTTCTCTCATCAGCCTTGTAGAGACTGCAATGTACAGTGTTAGGGCGTTCTACTCCGGGATTGTGGCTTACACGCCTGTGAGAGAGTTAACCACGGTAATTCTTCTTGCATCCTCAGTGCTTGCTATAGGAGAAGCAGTTGCACCAGAGTCAATCAGCAAGCAGCCGTATGTGGTAACTATTGCGGGTCTGGTGGGGTATGCAGCGGTGCAGAGTTATATCTCAGAGCCGTTCTTCTGGACTGTCTTGTTAGGTTTGTATGGGTACTCGCGGTTGATAAAGAAGAGAGACGATGTGACCTCGGCTCTTCCTTCTGCAGCTGTTCTGGCAGGAGTAGGGGAGCCATGGGTGAGAGTGGTGGCTATCACAGGGTATCTGGCTCTAGCCATGTATCACAATTCAACGAAGACCTCCTCAGAAGAAGAGAGTCAGATCTTAAGGAGGGCACCACCAATGCCGTTGTTGGCTGCAGCATTAGCCATTGGCGTCCGACTTGCTGCAAAATGGGCTGGATACAGACACTTGACTTGGATGATTGTTTGATTCTCTGCTGAAACAAAGAACTTTAGAGACGAACAAAACTAGTTTGTGTTGTAACTTGTTGTACCTTTCCCCAATGTTTGAAGAGAAATTTTTGATGATACAAGAAAAAGGTTTTGTTTCTCTGTTTGGATAATGTTAGTTAATACGGCCCATTTCGAGAACTGGTGGTGGGCTATTTCTTAGCTAGAAGCCATCTAAGTAGATTTCAGCTGTAATTAGGGCTTCACAATGACCCTATATAACGGAGCGTCACCACCTTCTTCTTCCTCCTCCTAACATCTCATTTAGTCCGCATTTTCTTTGTATTGTTCGATTTCTATAGTTATTTTTCACCTGTGTACATGGTTTTACTGTTTTGGGGGAGAAAGGATTTGTTTTTAGATTGCCTCACATCACCTTTAGCTTGTTTTCGATATAAAACCACGGAAACAAAGCTAGTCTTCGAGGCATATATTGAACTGCGGTGTTAACGTGGAGGCATACTTGTTCATCATAGTTTAGCCTCTAAAATTATCCGCTAAACCACTTCATTTTCATTTATTCGTTTTTGCCTTTGTTTTTTGTTTTCCAGATTTGGCATTTGTCTGAAACTGGCTAATTATGAGCAAAATCATTTGGAATCTGTGAATCAAAATAGTCGCTTGTTCTTGACCCGGTTGAATTCGATGTGAATTGGATCGATTGCTAAACAAACAAAAACGAGGACAGCTTGAATTTGTGGGATTAATAGAGTGTTGCCATTCTTGTGGGCTTTGGACCTTGGATGTGTGCTGATTTATAAACTGACCCTTCTACCAAATTTTGTGTTGCGACATAAACTTGAATCTGACGACATATCCATGTGCAACATCAATATAATAGTTCTTATTTAATCACACATAATTGGTTGCACGATTTCCGAATGGCACAAGCTAATCAATTGTAACTAACTTAAGCTAATCAATTGTATGTAACTTGAATAATCAATCGACCAGATAAAAAAAGGAGACTTTGTATCCACGACATCTGGATTATGGAGACACTAAGCGTTTTTAATTAGTGAAAAGTCGCTACTAAAGCTCAGTACTTGAACTCGGTCAGAGGTTTCTCTTGGATCTCTTCAACTTTGTCTTCTCAGAATCAAACCTCTGAAGACTTTTCACCAAAATGACATTACTTTCCTCTCTCGGAAGAGCCTCTCGATCTGCTCCACTTGCCTCTAAGCTCCTCCTCCTCGGCACTCTCAGGTTTCATTGCCTTTCAATGTTCACTTTGTCATCGCTTTCCAAAAGTCGGGACCTTTCTTAGATGTTTTCCTTTTCTCAAATCCGATGTATCTCGAATCTTTGACTTTTGCCGCCTTTAATCTCAATATTTTCCTAACTTTAACTGTAGTATTTCTGATTAGCTTGTTCTGTATCTTTAGCTAAGTTCTTGTTGTGGGTGAACAAAAAAATCACATTTGGGAATTGCTCATTGAGAGTGTGTTTGTGTATTCTTACACATTTGCAGCGGTGGAAGTATAGTGGCATACGCTGATGCTAACGAAGAAGCTAACAAAAAGGAGGAGCATAAGAAGAAGAAAGTAGTTGTGCTTGGGACTGGTTGGGCTGGTATAAGTTTCCTTAAAGATCTCGACATAACTTCCTACGATGTTCAGGTTGTGTCTCCCCAGAACTACTTTGCCTTTACGCCATTGTTACCTAGCGTCACTTGTGGAACTGTTGAAGCTAGAAGCATTGTGGAGTCTGTCCGTAATATAACCAAGAAGGTAACAAAGGCCTCTCTTTCAAACTGTATGCAGGCATCATCACCATCTGCTAAGTTCTTACTTAAATAGTATCTGTTGTTGTTGTTATCAGAAAAATGGGGAAATTGAATTGTGGGAAGCAGATTGTTTTAAGATTGATCATGTTAATCAGAAGGTTCACTGTCGACCAGTTTTCAAGGATGATCCTGAAGCAAGCCAAGAATTTTCCCTTGGATATGACTACTTGATCGTAGCAGTGGGAGCTCAAGTTAACACATTTGGCACTCCTGGTGTACTTGAGAATTGCCATTTTCTCAAGGTAACTTTCATGGTTTCAACTTGTGAAGATTATAATTCTCCCAATTTCATAATTCCTTTCTTCAAAAATACTGCAGGAAGTAGAGGATGCACAGAGGATTCGTAGAGGAGTGATTGATTGCTTTGAAAAAGCAATCCTTCCTGGCCTCACTGAGGAACAAAGAAGAAGAAAGCTTCATTTTGTAATCGTGGGAGGAGGTCCTACTGGTGTGGAGTTTGCAGCTGAGCTACATGACTTTATTATAGAGGATATCACCAAAATATACCCTTCAGTCAAAGAGCTCGTAAAAATAACACTCATTCAATCTGGAGACCATATTCTGAATACGTAAGTAATCAACAGTACTATAGACTTCTTCATCATTTCTTCATGCCAGGCTTGATTGTGGAGTTTGACAAGTGGTTGACTGGTTGTTGCAGGTTTGATGAACGTATCAGTTCATTTGCTGAACAAAAGTTCACGCGAGATGGTATTGATGTTCAGACTGGAATGCGTGTAATGTCTGTGACTGATAAAGATATCACAGTGAAAGTCAAATCAAGTGGAGAACTCGTAAGTATTCCTCATGGATTGATATTGTGGTCCACTGGAGTTGGAACCCGTCCAGTTATCAGCGACTTCATGGAGCAAGTTGGCCAAGGAGGCAGACGTGCGGTGGCAACTAACGAGTGGTTACAAGTGACAGGATGTGAGAATGTATATGCAGTTGGCGATTGTGCTTCCATAGCTCAACGAAAAATCTTGGTCTGTGAACCCCATTAGACTGTTGATGCTATTCCCTTCTTTTTTTCATATGCATGCTAAATCTTGATAGATTCTTGTGAATCTTAATTTAGGGGGATATTGCAAACATATTCAAAGCTGCAGATGCGGACAACTCAGGAACCTTGACCATGGAAGAGTTAGAAGGCGTGGTTGATGATATTATTGTGAGGTATCCGCAGGTGGAGCTCTACCTGAAAAGCAAGCATATGAGGCATATTAACGATCTGCTGGCAGATTCTGAAGGAAATGCAAGGAAAGAAGTAGACATTGAGGCATTCAAATTGGCTCTCTCGGAGGCTGATTCACAGATGAAAACCCTGCCTGCAACTGCTCAGGTACTTGGTGAATTCACCTATGCGTAGAATCGTGGGTTTTATCTAGGATGTCAGGGTCAATGGTCTGCTTGTTTGTTTGCATAGGTCGCTGCCCAGCAAGGTGCTTATCTTGCAAAATGCTTCAACAGGATGGAGCAGTGTAAAGAGCTACCTGAAGGTCCTAAGCGCTTCAGAACTGGCGGGCATCATCAGTTTCGCCCCTTCCAGTATGCCTAATCTAATGAACTCAGGACCTTGCATCCTCATAAACTTCCAAGATATAGAGATGAAAGCTCTTCGCTTGATTACAGGTACAAGCACTTTGGACAATTTGCTCCACTAGGAGGGGACCAAGCAGCAGCTGAACTACCTGGAGACTGGGTTTCAGCTGGAAAAAGCGCCCAGTGGCTCTGGTATTCTGTTTATGCCAGGTAAACGCTGAGAAACTCTTTTATTCATTATAGTAAATGCACAGAATTTGAAACATGAAACATGAATGATGCAGCAAGCAAGTTAGCTGGCGAACGAGGGCTCTGGTGGTGTCGGACTGGACAAGGAGGTACATATTCGGGAGGGATTCAAGCCGCATCTGACTCAATACTGCATTTTGTAATGTGTTTAAGAGGAAACCAAGATACAGTCTCTCTCTTTTTCGTTTGTTTTTGGTGTAAATTTCACAAAGCTGTGGCCAAACTTCTTGTTTGTGAGTGGCAAAGCAAAAACCTTTTGAAAGAATCTTTCTTCATGAAGCTGACATTTACAAAAGATAACAAAAACTCACAATCTTAATGTGTATTTAGAAAAGACATTAAGCATTCCAACAAAGATTCTTGCTCTGCGAGCCGAAAAACAAAATCAAAACCAAACAAATTCACAATCAAGTAACCACAACAAGAGTTGTGGATTTTACTCAAATTGATAAGCGGATCATTCATTCTTCAAACTTCAGAAGCTGGCAAAAAGTGAAGTTACGATCCTTGGCTTGTAATTCTGCAACTCTCTTAGCAGCACCTGAATCACGAGGGCTCCCTCCCACACGACGAAGCGTTCTGATCTTAGGTAGCTCCTTAACTATAGGAGACTCGTCACCGTTCTCACCACTGCTATACAGATCAACTTCACTTGGAATCTCCCATCTCTTCTTCACTCTCCCTTCACTCTTGTTACTTTCATCAGAAGCTCTTCTCTTCTCCGACCTCTTATGATTCTCTTTCTCTTCATCCTCAGGCAACGACCTTTTCCTAACATCTTTCTCTCCAGTCTGCGTTTTACCCATTTGACTGTACCTACTAGCCACAACTCTTCCTGGTTTCAATGGTTTCCTTAAAGAAACATTCTTTTCATCTTCTTTGAATAGCCTCTTAGGCTGGATTGTTAAGAGAACTCCTTCTTCTTTCTTCACAGCTCTCTTTGACCCCACCGTCGTAGCTGCTTGCTTCTGAGCTGCCGTCATTTTCGCTTTGCGAGATCTCGGACTCAGACTCAAACTCGTTCTTCCTTTACCTCGTGTCGTCACTTGACCTTCTTCGATTCCAGGAAGCTTAAAGAAACAAGACTTGCGTCGATTCTGAGCTGATTGAAGAGGAGTCACAGTTTCAGATTTCTTCGCGGAATTGAATATCTCCGCTGGTCCAAGACTAACGCCTCTACGAGTGGCTCTTGATTTCGATCCTGTAAAACACGAATCGTCGAATTTCACTTGTTTCTGAGATGATTCCATGAACTTCGCCGGAACGATTCTTCCACGTATAGCAATGCTTCTTGCGGTTTGCTCCGCCTTCTCTAATCGGAGCGACTCCAATTTCGTCGATAATCGTCCGATCTCCTTCTCTACTTCTTCGATCTCTGCATCGATATCTCGCTTTTTACTCCGATCTGCGGCGGATTTGGTCTTCACGGTCTTGGATTTTGCTGACGGAGCTTCGGTGATCGAGACTGAGGATTGGAGCGAAGAGGAAACCGAAATCGGAAACTGATTCTCCTTGCTACAATCGGAATCGAATGATTCGTTGAGGTGAGACCAAGAAGAAGCTTCGATGGCGGAAGTGATTTGAGAATCTCCATCGTCGAAGGCAGCGTTGTTCCAGATCTGAAGCTTTGGAGGAGCGTTAAGCGTTTCTGTTGCCTCAATTGATGTCATATTCAGAGCGATTTGATCTTCTTCTACGAGAAATTTAGGGTTTGGAGAAAGAATTGGACACTTGAGGAGGAAGAAGGAAGAAGCGAGTATTTCTTGAGGATTATTTGACCGTTGGAAATGAAGGAGACGTTACTCATTACTCCATTAAGGAGCGTCGTCAGATTTGGACCGTTGGATTAAGCAGCCACGCTCCGATTTCATTCAAAGCCAAGTTACATAAATGGGCCAAATAGCCCAAGAGCTGATCTCGTTGTGGGCCTCTTGTTCCTCGCACAATTGGCCCGACGAATATAACATTTCAGTTTGCTCGTAAGATGAATTATAGGACCTACCTCAATAATGACAACCACAATAGATAAATAAATAAAAGCATTATGGAGTGACTGACTTGTCTGTCTCTTTGGATAACGATGGTTTTGGAATATTTTAGTACTATTGTTTAATTTAGAATCGTATTTTACTGTGGATAAAGTTGAAATTAGTGGTAATCGCAATCAAGATTCCAGATTGTAATAAAGTTGGTGAGCGAACGATGTTTTAAGATATAGAAAATGAACAGAGTTCTCTCATAATCCAAGGCTTGCTTTGATCTTTTAGAACATTCTAATATTCACAGAGATGTAACCAAACTATACAGTTGCATCCAGAAAATCCGACTCAAGCGATTTCATAAGCACGAGTCAACCACCACAGATGAACCAAACTATATACAGTTTGCATCAGAAAAAAATTCTGATTCAGCGGAGTTCATGAGCGAGCCACGACCATCATTATCTGAATTTAGCCTTGAGCCCAGCAGTTGAGGTACATGACTTGTCGGAGAGACTCATCGGGAGTGGAAGAAGAGGTACGACGTCTTTCTTCCGAAGGGAGAGAGTCGCCGGTTAGATCTGCGGCGGCGAGAGGACGGAGATCGGAGGAAAGTCTTCGTTGGAGACGGTGAGCAGAGGTGAGACCGCTTTTTAACTTGACGCCGTGATCGGCGTTTCCTTGAACAGCTACGAACGATGCTGCCATCCACACTTTGTTCAGATAACTCATTCTTTAATAGTGATTATATGTTGTAGATCCTTTCTTCGTAAATTGGAAACCTTTGAAAGATTTGAGAAGCTTTTGTTAAAAAGGAAGATTAGTTCGATTTTTGTAGGAAGGAAATGAAGAGATGAGGTTGGTACTTATAGCCAGAGGGATATTGGGGTGAGGGTAAATAGGTAAATTCAAAAAGATCTAAAATAAGCGATACCGTGCACAATGGATTAGTGGGATCCAGGTATAGGAAAGCGATACGGTACGATATGGTTAAGTTATCGTGAAATATCTCGGGGGAAATTGAAAGTGCTGAGTAATGAGGAAACAAGTGGCGAGCTTAGAGGGTCCTATCCTCAAGATGAGTCACCCTTGCTTCAATTATCGACCCCTTCATGTGGGCCCCATTCTTAATTATTTTTGTAATTTGGTTTTTTTTTTTTTTTTTTTTTGTTGAATGTAAATTTGTTTTGTTTTGTTTTGTTTTATACGAAAATGAAAAACCGATAGGTCGGCCTAAAACCAAAATGGAACGATGGTTTTATGTGAGGGGTGGGGTGGTGCCTAGAGACTAGGATAGAGTCCCACGAGGGGATTGGTTACGTGTTAACCGATTATTGGGTCATCACGTGCCCCTTCACGTGATATTACTGTCCATCAATACTTCTTGTCCCTTTGCTTCCGGTTAATTTATTATTAGTAGTGAGTATTTGTTTTTACTTTGATTTGCTAAGTGCTATCTTTAATGACTAATCCAACCAATTATATGTGAGTAGTTTAATTTTATTTTATTTTATTTTATTTTATCACCAATATATTAATGAGTAGTTTTAACTATCATATTCTTCTGTCATTCTAATTTGAAAACGTTTATTAGTGGAATGAGTGAATCTTGTGATAGTTGGACTTGGCTTTGTGAGGATGTGGGCCGTTCACATATTATGCTTATCCCACTTATACTAGATAAGCCCTGTCTGCTTCTTCTACTAATCTAAGCATATGTCTATCACATTTATGCTCATGTCAAACTATCTTATTGCATCACATATCTTCTTGCATTTGGCTATAACCAGTTCTACATTTTCTTTTCCCCGATTCTTATATGTCAAATTTGAATCCGTCAGATAATACTATAATAACCATGACTATTAACTTGTATAGACTGTATATCTCAATGTTTGATGGTCAAGTTAAAACGCCATTGCACCTTGAGAAAAGAAAATGCATGTTGATCAGATCATAGCTACGCGGAATCACATTCCTTTGACTTCACTTGCTTTTTTTTCCAGGTGATTCTCTGTATGACTAGACTTGAGTGGATTTGGTGTCTCTTGCAGCTTTACTTGGTCCAAGAGAAATTCCAAAAATAAGTTGACAAGCACAGCTGATCCCATGTGAGGTTCCCAACATTGAGAAAAACATAGTGGTAAAAGTTGCAGACAAACAACCTTCAGAGATGGGAAAACAGAGAAATCTATCAAGAATGTGTCAGAGTTTCTGAAGACGAATCCTACAACATATGTGATATGTGATACCACTTCCTCCATCCAAAACCAACAAAATCAGGAAAGAGGATATATACTAAAGATGAAAAATACATGAAGGACAAATGTTTAGGAGCCAATATCAGTTGGGAACAAACCCCAAAAGATGCAGTTTCTGAAACAGAAGTGGAACCTGAAGTGGAACCTGAAGCTTCGTATTAGTTCGTAGTATATTTTATATTTCTTGGGTTTTGAGGAGACGAAACAAGAAGAGATACTCTGAAGGTTCTGGTAGAATACCAATGCTCTCTCTGAAGTAGTGTACATAATATTCATATCATACATTATTATGTAATGTCCCACAATAGAAAGACATAGTGATAAATTATTCATATGATATATTATGCCATGTCCCATAATAGAAAGACATAGTGACAAAAATTATATAGAAAAAACAAACGACGTGACACCACCAAATACTACTCCTAGCTCTATCTCCCCTTTGAAGATGGCTATAGTGACTTCTATAACACACTCACCGACACATCACACACACACAAATCCACATCACAAGAAGGAAGAGGAGAGAACGCAATAGCCGTTGATTCGGATGTACTTTTCTTACTGTTTCCATCCTACGGCCAGCAGTCACTCTGTTTCTCTCTAAAAAAAAACGATCACACGAGTAGTAGTAGTAATAGAACTATAATAGTCTTTGACTATGTAGAAGAGATGGTTCAAAGGACAGGGGAGAAGTTGAGGCGGGAACTGTAAGTTGCTTTGGGAGCCCAGTTTCTAGGGACAACGTCGGTGGCAGAGAGTGTTTTACCGGCAGACAAAGTGGTGAGCTTGATGGAGAATGGTCCCTTGAGTGGCCCTCCAATGATGCACCAGTTGGCTCCCCATACATGCTTCATCTCTAACCATTCCCTGGCTCCTGCCTGCACCAAACATTCACAAAACACAAGAAAGCCCATCAGTCTTTACACTTTGAGTCTGTTTTTATTGTTACTTTTTAGAAGACTTTGAGTGATGTGGTGTGCCTTTTTAGCTAGCTGGTCAATAAAAGATCCATACATGTGCTCACTCCACTGAGATTCGTTTCCTCCTTTTTCTTATTTAGTGCAGTAAAATAAAATAAAAAGAAGACTTTTGAAGTGGAAGTGACTTTGTGGTACGAAAAAAGGGAAATTAAAGAAGTGCGTGCACGAGTTTGGTTATTAAAGATAAAAAGAGAGTTACTTGGCGAATGTGCATGGAGCCAATGTCTCCTTCTCCATCTTCAAACTCGACCAGCAGAGATAGCCAAAAATCAGTTGATCCTTCGTTCACATGGAATGCTATGTTCTTCCCTCTATATTTGCATGCAGTCCTTTTTTTATTATGCAAAAGAAAGAAAGAAGGTAAAATTATATCAGTGAGAAAAAAGAGATCAAATGGTCAATGGTCAAGAAATGGTTGGGACCATACAAAACGAGATCGCCGTTAAAGTTACCTCTTTTGTTTAATACATTCACACCCATTCCAATAAATCTAATAATTATATTAACTCTGTTTTAGCCTCTTACCTAAATAATTCCTATTTTTCTATATGCTCGTGCACTGTCACGAGTTAGTTATTGAAAGAGCATAAACATTAATAAATGACAAGAATAATGAGAATAATATTAATATACGTACCGGCGATAAATGACTGGGATTAGTCCACGGTTACGGAGAGGCCCTGACTCTCCGGCAATAGCTAACCGGCCAAAGACGGCACCACTGAGGTCAAAGTGAGTGCTGGTTTTAGAGCAGCCGGGACACTCATCGGTAATTATGACGGTAACGGCTCTCCGGGAACAAATGCTCTTGTCCAAGCATCGAACCTTGTAACAAGCTCCGCAACCTTCACCATTTTTGAAGAGAATTGGATTCACCGCTCCAACCCTCGCATGTAACGGCTTCACATCCACCAACGTACCGTAACCACACGCTCCTCCTACACAATTGCGGTATATAAGTTAATGTTAGTGTTTAACTAGGAATCACTAGACTGTGAAGTGTGGTTAATTATGTGTTATAGACTTATAATTACCGTCGCTGCCGTCACCGTTGGGGCTTCCGTACCATGTAGCTACTGCGGGAAGCCAATGAGAGTTTGACACGTGGCGATTTGTCGTAGCCAAAGCTGACGAGCCAATGAGAAGCTGCAGGACAATGCAGAGTGTGGCTAACATGACTGGAAAAAGCTGCATTTTGTGCCGGAGTTGTTTTTCCCGAGCAGAATCAGTGCCGGAAAAGTGAATAAGTTAGTTTGCCGACAGTGAGAGAGTGAGAGTGAGTTTATGTGTGAATTGATATGTCAATGTTGTTGTTGTTATATAGACAAAAATAAAAGGTAGAAGCAAACTGCTTTCTGTGGTTTCTCTTTTTGTTTTCTAAAGTTCTATTTGCCGGTTTAGTCCCTTTGCCATTGGTCTTATTTACGGTGAAATGCCACTAGAAATTAGGACCCACCGACAGTTAAGGCGTCGATTTCGCACGATCCAGCGTGTCATTGTCAGAGGGACCTAAAAGGGTACTTTAGTAATTTATGAGATTCGACCGTTGAAATTTCCCGCAGATTCTGTGGTAGAGAAGAGGAATCCGTTAAGAGATACCTGACTCAATCCTTTAATTTCTGTTTTTTTTTTCCGATACAGATTTCTTCACGATATATGTTTTTTCATTTATTGATATCAAGTTAGTTTGTTTTCTTATAGATAAGAGAACAAATACTTTAAATGCATTTCAATATAACTGTTTGTATGTTATCAGTATGTATAGAGTATAGTCTATGAATAGAGAGGAGTGGATATGTTACGCAAACGAAATCTTAGTGACCAATCTCGTGTGCACAACGCATCAATCATTTCGTTCTAAAAAATACATAGATATGATAATGTTAACGGTTTTTGCGCTGGTTTGTATGATGTAACGAACAACCACCTAGAGCTTTCTAATGACAAATTAGGTTTATATTTTTGTTATTACTAACTTTGGTGGGGCAAGAGATAGTAACTATTGGTCACTCAGGCTCGAATCTAATTAATAAAAGTGGATCCACGATTTGATTGTTTTATCACAATGCACATGACTACTACTTTCTACTTTGTATTATACAACCCTACTTTTCTTTAACGTTGCTTTCTTAAAGCCATGGAAAAAGAATTAAAATAAAAGAGATTTTTCTAGCGTCAATTACGGTTTTATTATAGATGATTATATAGAGGGACATAGTGGTATTTAAAGAGTAGTGACAAAAATATATAAATAGACATGACTGATTTGTTTGGTGTATGCACCCAAATTAATAGTGCTTGCAAATTTTTCACTTCAAGATTTCACATTCATCGTCATCTTATAAAAAAAATTCAATCATTGGATACTACAAAAAATTGCAGAAACGATTCGTCATTTTGGTAGATTTTCATTGTTCCGTATACGTTGTATAATTAGACGATAATAGAATGTGAAAGAGTGGTGTTAAAGTCAAAATGTATACTCCATAGAGAATGACACAGCTGATTCACATGAAATAAATGAATGCTAATTAATTAGGTGGGTTTTAAAAACATTCGAATCTTATCTTGTTCACATCAGAATCAGATCATTCTTGATCCCACCAAACCCTCTCTACCCTTCTTCCAATTTACACCAGATATTGACTTTATACAATTCAACATTTTGCGTTAGTCTTTGATTTCAAAATAATAAACGAAATCATGTAGTAGAACTTAGTTTCACATAGTTATTAAAGAGGTAACAAATCGTTGATGAGCTTCACCATTATCAGGATTGATCCTATACTCCTGTCTCTTCATAATGAGTATTTCCTTGAGCTTACTAAGAGACAGATTTCTTGTCATAGATATTATAGTAAGAATCAAAACGAAGGTTGAAACTTGAAATGAAGACAATACTCTGCTTCATTTCTCGTTGTGGTCTGTTACAAGCCGTTAAAATTTCTCACCTGGGCTCTTCTCTGTTTGGGCCTAACAATCTATTTCAGCCCAAATTGTAACCTAGTTTAGTAGTTTTAGCTCCACTCGGTTAGCTCTTTAAACCAGAAACGAATACTAAACCAGATGGACTTGAACCAATATTCTCACAGCAAGCAACAACAGCCAATGATCAGGTTGCAAATATGTAGCTTTATCTACTACACACACTAACACAGATATATAAGTTTGATGACTTCAGCGGTAAATATTTGTTATATGATTACTGAAATATGTATACTTATCCTAGTATATGAGATTTCTATTTGAAAGGTAACAAAAAAGATTAGAAAATGTTAAACTCCTCCTTGTGAACACCATTAGCATTTTAATCTTCAAGAATTATGTTCTGTAGCCATGAACTTAGGCCTACACAACAAAAACAAGGTTGCCTGTGTCAATCAATACAAGATGTGTGGTCAAATGAAGAATATAACTAAAGTTAGGGGTTGAATATCGAAAGATATAAAAAGCTAAGGAGTCGAAATAAAATAATGAGGAATAAGTTTCTCATTTAATTCTTAACAAAATAAACTAATGTTGAAGTTTATCCATCCCAGCGGGACATGGTATCTCTTTTCAGAAAATTCGAATCTCACACCAATAATAAAAAGAAACTAGACGACAAAAATAAAACTAAAAAGTAGATCTCCACCGTCCATCTAAAATCCAACGGTTAATAATTGATACACACATGCTTTCCGTGAATACTTTAAATACAAGAATTAATTTCCACGAGTAAAAAGAGGAGACAAGCTTTTCTTCAATTTCGGTTAAACCATTTTCGTTCTTTCTTCTTTTAACAAGAAACCACCGCTCTGTACAAAACAAAGTCTCCGTCGTTTCTTCTCCGTTCTCCGGTCAATTCGAATTCCTCAGAGAGAAATTTGTGCTCGCGAGTTCCGCGTGAAATACATGGAAATGTTGGCGGCGTTGGACTCGCGTTCTTCTCTCCATCTTCATCGTTCCATGTCTCGCGTTGACCTTTTTGCCGGTGTTCGTATGAAACCATCTCCTACAAGTCCTGTTCCGAATACGCCTCGAATATGTGGAAGTAAACTCTGTTGATTCGACTCTTCCTCTTCCCTTTAGTAGTTCCTCCGTTTGTTTTTCCTTTGCATCTGAATTTCCAGATCCAATCGAAGCTGTGATTACCTGTAGCGTCTTGTGTAGTCTTATTTTAGGTAAGTGATCTTTTCTGGTGAAGAATTTAGAAGATTGTGTTTGTACTCTGAAACTTCTTAGGATTGTGGAATTGGGGGTTTTCTTTTAGGGTTTGTTGAGTCGTGAAGTTGTTTGTGTCTGTTGGATCTCTGAATGGCTGAGAAGAAAGAATTAGGGTTACCAAAGCCTAGTATTAATTTGAAAGAGCAATTAGCAAGAACTACTCTGAAGAATCTGAGGTTACAAGGGCATACTTACATTGAGCTACGTGAGGATGGGAAACGTTTTGTATTCTTCTGCACTTTGTGTCTTGCTCCTTGCTACAGCGACACAATCTTGCTTGGGCACTTGAATGGAAACCTTCACAAGGAGAGATTGGCATGTGCTAGGATCACACTTCTTGGAACGAATCCTTGGCCTTTCAGTGATGGTGTACTTTTCTTTGATAGTTCAACTGGAGAAGAAGAAGAGAAATCTCCAGTTTCTGGTGGTGAAGGGGTTCCTGATACGTTGGAGCATTGTAGTGATGATGAAAGATTTGCTATTGTCAAGTATGATAACAACAAAACAAATGGAGATAATGTGCCTGCTGCAGTTACTGATGATGAACCTAGTCACGCTGCAGATGATCTGCTAATTTCTGGTGTGCTGATCAAGGAGAGAACTCTTGATGTTGAAGCAAAGTTCATTGGTTTTGGCCGAATAGCTGCCAGGTTGTTTGAAACGAAAGGACGCACAACTTGGATTGATAAACTATGGTGCGAGTGGTTAGGAGACGAGGGTCCTTCAGATGAGGAGAAGGCTACGATCCCGGAGCATGACTTTGCCATTGTCACATTCTCCTACTTCTACAATTTGGGTAGGCTGGGTTTGCTTGATGATCCGGGCCGTCTTCTCACATCTAGTCAGTCAGAATCAGGGAATGGTGAGGACAGTGGCAGGAAGAGAAAGAAGTCTTTCTCGGATCCAGAGGACACCAGTGAATCTCTGTGTAATCAGTATGACTCTTCTGAGGAGGTTTCTTCAGGTCATAATTCAAACTCGTCAAGAGATCTAATAGCTGATTATGATGATAGTCTCATGAGCAAAAGAGTCGTGAAGAACAGAACGGTAAGACGGGAGCTGAGGAGGCAACAACGAATATTTTCTGAAAGAATATGCGAAGTCTGTAAACAAAAGATGCTTCCAGGGAAAGATGCGGCAGCAATACTAAACATGAAGACGGGAAATCTTGCTTGTGGCAGCAGAAACCTCCTGGGGGCGTTTCATCTATTTCATGTGTCGTGTGTCGTACACTGGTTTCTCTTCTGTGAGAGTGAAATACTTGGGAACAAGATGGTGAGTGGAAAAGGAAAAAAGAGATGCACAAAGCATAGTGGTCAGACTGGTGTAAAGTGGAATGAGTTGGCAAACGATGTGAGCTGGCAAATATTTTCGGTGTTCTGTCCAGAATGCCAAGGCACTGGCATAAATATCGAAGGAGCTGTGATTGAGAGAGACACGTTTCCACTTTCTCAGGTATATATGTGTTTGATTCACTCAAATAGCGTTTTTCTTAACGGGTTTGAACCTAACGTATATGTCGATGTGGTAGACATGGAGGTTCCAGGTGAAAGTGAGTGAAGGTAGAAAAGCATGGGTTAAAAATCCGGAGAGATTGAAGAATTGCTCAACCGGATTTCATTTTCCGCAGCAGGCTGAGGAGACGGAACAGATTCCGGTTCAGGTAAATATTATTGCACCTCGTATCCATTTTTTATTGTCGTGTTACAAACTTGGTGGTAAATAGAGAGATCAAAATGTGGATGATGCAGGAGGAGAGAGTGCAGATGATGAAACTGGTTCGCTTCTACCGAGTGGAGTTGTAATGTAGGAAACATACTCATTTCCTCTTGTGTAAATAAGGGCTTCGTCTCTCATTTTACAGTTCACTGTAAATTTACATTTACTTTCTTACTATCTGATGATTACTTTGAAGCCCAATTTATTCTTTTGTCTCAACTTGTTTTCCTGTCTAGAGATTTATGACTTAAAACTGTATAGATACCAACAAGGAAATTCGAACTTTTTAAAACCTATAAGAAGTGGAAATAGGCAAATTAAATTAAAACTTTTGCAGATAGAAAAAATCGATCCCATGAATGAGGGATTGTCTCGATCGGACCCGACCCATAAGGCCATGAACTCATCTCATACTAGTCTATGCTTTTAATGAAACCAGCTCACTCCAATCACTTTACCAATTTTCTTTGCAACATTTTTAATGTATAAAGAAAGACTCGTACTGCAAATTAATGTTTCTACTTCTTTATCTAACAGTCGTATTCGATTCGCCGTTATCAATCAAATCTAGGGCCCCCTATTCTCACTTTTTTTTTTCTTTTTTTTTGTAAAAGTTGGTTTGGTTTTAAACGATTGTAATCCGACATAAGCAACACCATTTGCGTCGCATTCGAATGCCACTATCAGCTTTTTTGGAGCACAAATCTATTTGAGTTGAAGATAAGCCTCCTTTTTAACCCATGCTCTCATCTTCCCACATCATCCCATGATATATCGAATAAAGAAGAAGCCATTTGGTGTCGTTTCTTTCTTTGGACGTTATTATATGCTCATCATACAATTTCAACGATTCAAGACTCTTAAAAATATACAAATTGTTATTACATATATGCATACTCATTCCAATTGGTATATTATATACACATATATATTATAATTAGAAGAGAAATAGACACATAAACATGAAGCAAAGTAGAAACAAGTAGACTCTGCTTAATGACTCCTCAGCCTGCATTGCCCGTCGCCTAGACCGGACATTCATATCGCGGTAAGGTGCCATGTTGCTCGAAGACTCTCCAAATAGTCTCCGGTATACCATTTCGCATACCACACCCATCACCGGATCAGGCATTCTATACATGTAACGTTGACTCTCCCCTTCTCCTAAACGTTGACCAACTCCTCTTAAGTCATAAACCGGACCAGTTGGTCTGCTCGGTACATTTGAACCGGACTGGGGAGCTTTCTGTCCTCGTCCGTAGATCGGGACAAGCGTAGCCTCGGAGACATCAGATTTGCATACCGGACATTTTGGTGGTTCCCTCTTATGATCGTATTGATCGACTCGTTGTCTTGAATTGTTGGACGCATAAGTCCACTTGTGAATGCAGGGCCAACAAAACAGGTGGCCACATAAAGTCACGACCGGGTCTCGAACCTGATCCAAACATATGTTGCAGTCGAAGTCTCCTCCAGAATCAACCAATGTTGTGTCGTCCTCATCCTTCTCAATCTCCATTTTACTAAAACATACAAGACAAACAACCATTCACTTGACCAGTCGTTGTTTATTTAATGAGATTTCACCTAAATAAGTAAATAGTAAATACTAAAGTCTAATTCCAATTAGAGATTTATAAAATCAATGATACTTCATAGAAACAAGAAATATCATCAAAATATGAAGATCAATATAGATTATAACAGAATTGTTGTGTATATACTTAGCATGATCGATCTTGAATTTAAAACTTACACTAACCAAAAAAAAAAAAGAAGAAGATTAGACGCAAAAAAGTAAGGATCATATTCTTTAACAAGTTGAAGTTACGAAGACTTGACCTAATCACTTTCTGTTTCCGACGCTTTGCTCTGTTTTCACTTAATCCCAAAGCACGTTATTGTTTAAGAAAAAAAGCTAAATAATTAAAGACAAAGGAGTGGTTGATTAAACAAACAAGTGATATTATGATCCTTTAAAAAATGACATGGTATATCGAAAACAATCATCTTCTTGCGTAGCAACTCAAAAACGGTGCAGATCTACTACTAATTCGATGCCTTTAGATAGACACACGCAACAATATATAATAAGAGTGATGATTCCAGAAAAAAGAAACGTACTCTTTGGAAAGATTGTAAGTACCGATGGATCTCTTCTGTCTTTAAGCCTTTGGAAACTTGAGAGAGCTTGTACAGGTTCATGCGACAATGGCAGAAGAACAGAGAAAATGATTTATTTGGGTTAAGAGAATGGGGTAAGAATGTTTAGATCGAGGGTGGTGCAGAAGCAGGAGACCTTATTATACACACATACACAATTATTTTTATTCTTATTTTCTTAAGGTGTGCAAAATTAAAATCCGGACAAGTTATGATTTTAAAGAGGAAGAAACGTCTACCTAATTAAAAATAAGTAGATAAAGTAACGAAACGCCATTCATCTTTTTTTTCTTACATGTCTGTCTTTATTTCATGAAAAGGTCAGCAACGGATAGCATCGTTTTAAAAAAAAGTAAACAAGATAATATAATTATTTATACACAACTAAATATATATTTATAGAAAAATATTTATTTTAGTTTGAATAAAATTGTATGTTGAAAAAAAAGTATGAATTGGAAATATGCCCTAATGAGTCCATGAGACCATGACTTTTGTAGGGGAAATATACACAGAAATTGCAAAATTCCCCCATAACTTTATCCCAATATCATATTCATAAGATAAGAATTTGGCTCTGAAAAAAACAAAAGATAAGAATTTGGCAGTTTCTGTTTCTGGCAACACAATAGTAGATACTGAACCAAGCTCGATGACGTGGCACTCCATGGCTGCACCGTTACTCCATCAAATTCACTTGAAAAAAAAAACAAAAAAAAAATGCTAGTAATTTTGAAAATTCTGCTTATTTTGGTACTTTACTTTTTTTTTTATGGAAATTGTAACTATTAGGTGTTGAGTGAATAACAATGGCAATTTGGTAAGTTGTTTATTCAAAGTTGGAACTGGAGAATACTAAGTTTGCGACTAAAGCCTTAATCAAAGGCCTTATCAACCAATAGTTGAATTAGTTTATAGACCACAAAGATAATTAGGTTACACGTCACGGAAGCAAGGAGCTATTGGTGTCACCAGACCATAGTATTTAATTTCAAGTCTATTAATTGTAGAAGGCAACCCAAAATCCACTCCTTGAAATAATAAAACACTGTCTTAAATTCGTATTTGTTGAGTCCTTCACCACCATTATGTCTGATTCTGCTTATATACAAATTTAAGTAAGGTTGTTAGACGGTTCATGTCTCCGAATCTTTGATCAATTGTAAAGTGTAATGTAAAATAGTTTTTTTTTTTTTTAATTTTAAATTTGCGACTACTATATCTAAAAGTCTACTATCAACTACAACTTCACTTGTAAATTGTAATACTCTCGAATAGATCATTTTTGATGAAACAAGTTAGACAATCATCCAAAATTAATCACCAATTTGAGTGCCTCCGAATTTATTCACAATATTCATTATTGAAAAGCATTTTTGGATATGGCCAACCAATAAAATGAAAATTGAACTTTAAAAAAAAAAAACTACTATACCAACAATGTAAAAACAATGTGTGTGTTCACCATCATTAGAACAAGATCTACTCAATGTTTTAAATGTATATATAATATGTTTTGCGCAAAAAAACGTATATGTAATATTATATATATCACGTTCATGATAATGTTTTCAAATTCTCATATGAAATTATTGGAGCAAGTTGCATTTACGATCCGGAGAACTGAGCCAAGAAATGGGCGGTTCTCAATTTATTATGGGTATTATTAACCAGTGGTGGTTGAACCAAAATTAATCTATTCATTTTCTCTATCAAACTTTTTGTTACTTTGATGGTTTGTCTCAATCGATTAAAATAGTAACTAGTTATTTTGTTTTGGCATGTCACTGAATTGATGTTGTTTCTTCTAATTTATGATCCGCTATATCCGCAGCATTTTTCTCTCCTCCTATAACTCTAATGGAAACAGGAAAAAGAAAAAACAAGAAACGATTAGAAACTCAAATGTGACAAAAAGTCAAAAAATAGAGGAGGAAACAAAAACATGAAGATTACTCATCATTGTTTGGTTTCTCTTCTCTCTATCCTCCTTTTGTCTGGATTCGCTTTCTCTCATCACATCTCTCGTAAATTACAATTATCTAATACTTTTACTCGTTTTATTAAAAATATTGTTGAAGTTTCTTTGAAATAATTTATGACATTTCTATGTGCAGTTGATGAATTTGAGTCACACCCATCCACAAGCCGAGCTCTTCTTCAGGCAAAGGCAAGTAAGTAATATAACTCCCAAAATTTACACCATTGATTGTAATCATGTGTTTTAGAAACAAGCTTCATTGATGATTATTAGCTTAATAAGCAAAATATTCCATGATCATTACGTTAATGACATTTTAACAGCATGCAAAGAAGATTTTGCGGCAAAGAATTACACAATCATAACGAGTAAATGCAAAGGACCAAATTACCCGGCCAAAGTATGTTGTTCGGCCTTCAAGGACTTTGCTTGCCCATTCGCGGAAGTTCTTAACGATGAAAAGACAGATTGTGCCTCCACAATGTTTAGCTACATCAATCTCTACGGTCGTTATCCTCCTGGAATATTCGCTAACATGTGCAAAGAAGGCAAAGAAGGTCTCGATTGCACCGACGTCACCCCTACATCATCTTCCCATGCATCGATCCCTCTTGTTTCCACACACGTTTTGCTAATCACCGTTTCCATCTTGTTTCACCTCTTCTAAAGACTTGTAAATGTTACAATATGAGTTATATATTGCATTCCATTGTTAGTTGCTTTGTGAGCATAGATGTAAATGTTTGATTTTTGTTTGCACTCTCATTAACATCATTCGTTATGCCCGGTGTCGATAACTCTACCAGTCGACCTTAAGGAACTCAAGGGATTGCATGACTAAGTTCCGAGTTCCAATCCTAGGCAATGAATAATAATTCTAGAACATGTGTGTTTGGTACACATCATAACACTAGCATTCCTAACATGTTTTGTGGATCAAGAACATGTGTGTTTGGTCATTAATGGGCTGAGCTAATCTCTTAGGCCATATAGAGTCACTAGTTTATTTATGAAGACATGTTTGGTAAACCAAATAGAAGAAACATGAACCTCATAAATCATGCCTCTTGTCTTGGTGGTACACTTTAAGCCGAAGTTACAATAGTGATGTGAAAGAAAGAAAAAAAACGAAACTTAAAATCAGTAAATCTTTGTAGTTAATCAAATGGGGTAAACAATAAGAACCCTTACAAATCAGAACAATGCAAATGTTATCGGTGAGCAGTAACAAGCGTCTCGATGAATCGTAACCCATCAAACCTTGGAGCAAACTTCTCATCTCCCCCATCTTCCGACGAACCCTTCTTCTTCCTCTGTTTTTCCTTTGCCTCCTAACCACAATCAGCAGCTAAAAATTATTCTTTACACATCCGAATCCATGTAAAAGTTAAAAACTCTCCAACTTTGTAATTTGATAAATTTTTGACTATGAGAAACTTATTGTGAGTACTTGAAACAGAGGAGGAACTTTAAATGCTACCGAGAAACAAATAAACAAGAGCTTGATTCTTCTTTTTTTACCTGACGAGAGAGATTAGATTCCGGCGAAGAGAATGACACGGAGGTGTTGGTAGAGCCGGCGGAGATCGCCGTGGCAGAAGCCGCGACAGAGATGGAGGCTGCGATGATTCCAGTTTTCTTCATGTCTTGATCTTAAACTTTCCCAAATTCGTGGACTCTGTTTATACTTTTTTTTGTTTTTCTGTGTTAATAAAATAAAATCTGCAACCGTAGGCAGATGAGAGAAAAATGTGGGAAAAATTGAGGTGTTGGCTTCGATAGTCGACGGTTTATATACGCAATGGGGACAAAAGTTAAATTACGCTAGTTGACCAATTTATGTATCGATAAAGTATGTTACCGTTTTACCCTTTTCTAAATACCTTAAGCATGATTTAATTGCGTTAATTACAGCTAAGATCATTGGTAAACGTTTTTGAATAGAATGATTTATCTTCTAGAAGAATTTAATTGGAGTAAGAATGGGTAGCGTGAAAAATAAGGGGGTTAGTATGGTCAAAGCATTAGAAAAAAAGAAATGTACTTTGAGCCTTGAAGTCAGAACCACACAAAGAGAAACATGATTGGTTGATCTGTTAAATGAAAATGGGTCCATCGTTGGTTGGTAAGTAACCCACGTGTCCGGACAATGTTGCAACTATGAGTTGGTGTTTTGAGAATGTTAAAAGTCAGCTTTGTATTGGACGATTATGCCCCTCTTATTTCTCGTTTATTACTGTTGGTATTGTATGCTCATAAGATAAGGTTCAAGAAAAGAAATGTTCATAAGATAAGGTCGAAACACTAAATGACGGGTGAACAATGGCATTGAACAAGTGGATCTGATTATTTGTCTTTGAGAGCATATCTCAAATGCAAATTGATGTAAACTGATTTGTGGATACCAAACCTAACAAGTCCCATATGGTTTTCTGGTGAGATTTCTCTGCGTCAAATTTAATGTTGAACACATTTATTCTTTGATAAAGACATCACAATCTCGTTAAGTTTTAATACTCGTCTCTATATATTTTACGTCCGGTCACTATTTATGAAAAAAACAGAGTAGTAGAATAAGTTATTAACACATGATCGTACAAAAGCATCTTATGGTGACGTATAGGATCATAATGATATGATTAATAAAGTTTTGATTAAAGATGTATGGATACAAATGAAAGAAAAAAGTTTGCGGCTATATCTCTTTAGGGATGGGTTCTTAATAATTAAAATTACTTTTGAAGGACTTTATCGTTTGCGCAATCTCATAATCATGTCCACATATCTCTACTTTTTCACCGGCCAAAACTTATTCGGTCCATATCCGTATCTTAACGTGAATTATTGATCATGCCGCAAGACCAACAAGCCCACAACTTATTTTACTCTTACATGTGTAAAACAATTAACAACCACAGTGATTGTGGACAGGAGAAGATGAAACAACTCAATGTAAGTAACCCAACACAACCGGTCAATCGGTCATTCTTGTGAACTGGTTTCATTACAAGAACGTGTACCAACTATCTCTAAGCAAACATGCAGAGGCTATGATATCATACATCATATATCAACAAGTTACCAAAAAAAACACTCGTACAGTCGTACTCTTGATGTAACTTCCAAATAATTTTTATATATAACCGGTTCATGTTTCTGGTACATGCTGACAACTACAATATGTTCTTCATACAAGTTTAGCTGACCAATGTGACTACAGATCCCAAAAACTAGCAGCAGTAAGATGGTTGGATTATAACACAAGACCAAGATCAAAGCCCTTCCAATTTCTCAAGAACTCACATATCACTCACTCCTCAAGAAGAACAATTTACTAACTTGAGATCCCTCGTATCTTAAGAAAACACCTTAGGGAAGAAACAATATCAGCGTTGAGAACCTGGTTTCCTCCACAATGCATTTGGCACACATCGGAACTATGGATTCAAAGAGCACCAAAACGAGTCTATATCTCTCAGTTTTATGCCAATGCCAACAGAGCTCAAATGGCACCCATAAAAACATCAAAACAGTCTTCTTTATAGATAATAAGAATATAAGATATCTAGCCTAGCAAAAAGATCGAAACTTTGGGTTTCCCCCTTCGTTACCTCAATCCTCAATAAAAAAAAATTCCAATGAAACGAAGTGAACGAACGACGTCGTTCTATTTTTTAGGTTGCAAATAATTGAAAACAAATAAACGGGACAAATTCACAAGTAATCAATATATTTAGGGACGAAATTACAAATATTTAATAGAAAAACAAGAGTTTGGCTGTTTCCTCCTTCTTTCATCCTTATCACAAGTCTGAACTAAAAAACCTCAATTGTAATAAACAAATTAAAAAGCAAAAATATAATAAAGAGAAAACAAACGTTTTTTTCCTGCTTGCTTCTCTCTTTGCTTGCGTTTTCTCAAAGGTTCGAAGAAAACGAAGAACCACGCTTTTGCTTTTTTCCCAAGACTTAATCTAAAAAGCGAGATTTCCTTCTTTCGATTCTTTTTTCTCAATCTGGTTTTCAGTCTTCGGATTCAATGGCGTCTGGATCTTCGGGTCGGGTCAACTCAGGATCCAAAGGTTTCGATTTTGGCTCCGATGATATCCTTTGCTCTTATGATGACTACACCAACCAAGACTCCTCTAATGGTCCTCACTCCGATCCTGCGATCGCTGCTTCCAACTCCAACAAGGTTAACCACACTGATTTACCCTTTTCTTCCTTTTTTTAGGTTCGGGTATTTTGCTCGATCGGCGATTTTTGTTTGATTTTTGGGAATCTAGAGTTTTGATTTGTGGTTTGCTCAGAGATACGTGTAAAAACAATTTCGAGGAGTCAATATCGAACTAGTCCTCTTAGTGTTGAGCTAATTTAGCTAGTTATTTCTATGTTGGTTGTGACTTATGAGGAGCTATGTTCTGTGGAAACGCCTTAGCTATGAATCTGACTTGGAACTAGAGCTTGTTAAGCTGTGCTTGTCCTCCTTATTTTCAATTGGAAGAAAATTTCATCCACTTTTGATCAGATATACTGAGCGAGTCTTTGTTTATTGTTTCATTTTTTTGCTTGTAGGAATTCCATAAAACAAGGATGGCAAGGTCTTCGGTTTTCCCTACAAGCTCTTACAGTCCACCAGAGGATTCTTTGAGCCAAGACATTACTGACACTGTCGAAAGGACCATGAAGATGTATGCTGATAACATGATGCGCTTTCTTGAAGGCCTCAGTTCACGCTTGTCTCAGCTTGAACTCTACTGCTACAACCTTGATAAGACCATTGGAGAAATGAGATCGGAGTTGACTCATGCACATGAGGATGCCGATGTGAAGCTTAGATCTCTCGACAAACATCTTCAAGAGGTTTGTTATTGTTATGCAATGTTTTTAATCCTTTTTGTTAATTTTAGTTTGTAAAACTCTGATCAGTAATTGACCATGGATGTTCTGTTGTAGGTGCATAGGTCTGTCCAGATTCTTAGAGACAAACAAGAGCTAGCAGATACTCAGAAAGAGCTAGCGAAGCTACAACTTGTGCAGAAAGAGTCATCTTCGTCGTCTCACTCTCAACATGGTGAGGACCGTGTCGCCACTCCTGTTCCAGAGCCTAAGAAGAGCGAGAACACCTCTGATGCACACAACCAGCAGCTTGCACTTGCTTTGCCTCACCAAATAGCCCCACAGCCACAGGTGCAGCCGCAGCCACAGCCACAACAACATCAGTATTACATGCCTCCTCCTCCTACACAGCTTCAAAACACACCTGCACCGGTGCCCGTTTCTACTCCACCATCACAACTTCAAGCACCACCAGCGCAGAGTCAGTTCATGCCCCCACCTCCTGCTCCATCTCACCCAAGCTCAGCCCAAACTCAGTCATTCCCGCAGTACCAGCAAAACTGGCCACCCCAACCACAAGCCAGGCCACAGTCAAGTGGAGGCTACCCAACATACTCGCCTGCACCACCAGGCAACCAACCGCCAGTAGAATCGTTGCCAAGCAGCATGCAGATGCAATCACCATACTCTGGACCTCCTCAACAGTCTATGCAAGCTTACGGATACGGTGCTGCACCACCACCACAGGCTCCTCCTCAGCAGACAAAGATGTCTTACAGCCCCCAGACTGGCGATGGGTATCTACCCTCAGGACCTCCTCCTCCTTCCGGGTATGCCAATGCCATGTATGAAGGTGGGCGAATGCAATACCCACCACCTCAGCCGCAGCAGCAGCAGCAGCAAGCCCATTACTTGCAAGGTCCACAAGGTGGTGGATACTCTCCCCAGCCGCACCAGGCAGGTGGCGGTAACATTGGTGCACCACCTGTGTTGAGATCAAAATACGGTGAACTGATAGAGAAGCTAGTGAGCATGGGTTTCAGAGGAGACCATGTCATGGCTGTTATTCAGCGGATGGAAGAGAGTGGCCAACCCATCGACTTCAACACCCTCCTCGACAGATTGAGTGGGCAGTCCTCAGGAGGACCTCCCAGAGGATGGTGATGCCATGGCTCCCCTCTACTTGTGTATCTTTCAAAATAAAACTGTGCTTCCTCTTCCTCCTCCTCTTTGCGTTACTCTATAGAGGCCCTAGTTTTATTGGGCCCAATAGATTGGGTCTGTTGTGTATTGTTATAAGACTCAATTTATATTTCTTTAAAAAGCCTTATTATTTGTGTATGTGTTACTTTCAATGTTTTTCTTGAACCCAAAATCTCTTATCAATGATTTGCTGCTTTCTTTACTTCACTTTTGTTTTATATAGATTGTGAAAATTAATAACCTGAATAACAAGCTTTTAATATTAAATGGAAATTAGTTCCTATACCAAAAAACCTTTCAAATCATGAAATTTGTGTATTTAGAAAAATTGGAAAAATAAGAAAAATGGAAAAAAAAATGTCAAAAATAGATTTGCGTAAATCCTTAAAACCAAAAAACAAATAGAAAAAAAAAACTGCGGGAAAGGAAAATAGAAGAGGCGCCAAAGATTTTATTTCAAGCAGCGCGGTTAGAGTCTCGCGCCAATAAACATACCGCCACAATCTCCTTCTACATAAACAGCCCTAATCCTCTATCTCAATCTCAATCTCTCATTCATCATCCTCTTTTTTCAATCTCGTTTAAAATTAACATAATGATGACGCCAGTGAAGAAAAGTATCGCCATTAGACCGGTGTCGTTCTACGGAAACGGGCTTCCTCGTCCTCGTTTCTTCGATAATCCTAAGTTCAATGATTACCGTGTTGATCCTCCCCTCTCTGTGCTAGATCCTCTTCTCTCATGGGCGAGAGACGCTCACTGGTCAATGGGTGGTCTCAACTTCACGCGTCTCCGTCTCCAAGGCCGGATCGAAGGAAACGTCAACAAGCTCCGTGCACAGCTTGAGAAATCCACCCCTGTGAAACTCGAATCTGGAAGGAAGAAGAAGAGATCTGGTTCTGAGTCTCCTCCTTCTGCTCCGATTGTGGTGAAACGAAGGAGGTACTTAGATCTGAACGATTCTGATGATGAGGAAGTCGGATCTGAAGATGAAGGTGTGGTTAGAATCAGGAGAAAACTCTCTGATGATTTTGATAGAGTCGCTGAAGAAAGCAAGACTAAACTTGTTGAAGCTAACAAGAAATCGATTAAATCTGAGTTTGTGGAGAAGAAGAGATTGATTGAGAAGAAGAAGATCGTAAAAGTTAACAAGACAAGTTCAACGAGGTCATCTCCAAGACTGGCTAAGCGTAGCTCTAATTAGTTTTCATATTTAGTCTCTTCAATAATTTCTCTTAGGGTTTAGAATTGTTGAGTACTTAGTTTGTTTTTTTGTATTTGTGCTTATAAATATGGATTTATCTATGAACTCTGACCAATGAACTTGAATGCATCAAGATATTTTTACTCACTGAGTTGATTCTTGTATACAACAAAAATGAGAATCAGATTTCACTGTAGAGAAAAAAGACAGTTTACATGTGATTCTCTCAATGTCTGTGAGAACAAAGTTCTTTCAACTTTTGTTCCTTAAGACGTCCTGTGACTTTACCCAATCTGCAAGATTGTTCTATCATCAATTTGTAAATGGAATCTTGTTCATGTGGAACAATCCCAAAGTCATCGTTGAATGTTTCCATGCCTTCCATGAATAGCTGCCACACTAATGTGCCTGCACCTGACTTCTTTCTTTTGGCTGATTTGTAAACCACGTCGAAGATGATTCTGTAGAACTTATCTCGCTGCGATGGTTCGTAGTCCTTGTTCTGGTTTGATAGGCCAAACTCTGTGAAGAGAACTGGCTTCTTTAGTTCTTTCAATCCATCTTCTATGTGAGATTGCATCCATTTCACCACAAACTTTAGCTTCTCTTCAAATGTCTGATTATGAAACCTGCCCATATATACATTTGTAGCAGAATAAAACAAGTGAGAAACCTGCACCTGAAGAGCTCAATGCAATTATATCTTGATTCTCTGATCCAGCTCACTTACCAGTGATCAGGGTAGATATGAACGGATGCAAAATCTATGTTTGAGGAGTTAGAGTTTTGAACAAAGTCTGTTCCGAGCTGGGATGCCCACTGTTCTGGATTAACTGTGAGCCCTTTCGGGCTATTAGGACCATAGAAGCCTTCCAGACCTACTGTGAGGAGATGCTTGTCATCGATTGACTTAATGAATCCCGTCATTTCGTCTATCCAATCCTGTGATCCAGCAAAGAAATACATAAATATATTTGCTGAATAAGAAACAATCTGAACGATTCCAAGTGGCAAGTGAAATGGAATACTCACTTGGAGAGTTTTGCCAGAGACATCAGTCGTGCATCGAGGCTCGTTTATCAACTCCCAAGCGAAAATCGTAGGATCGTTTCTGTACTCTATTCCCGTTACAGAGTTCTTCCTGGTGAGCAGAACCTGCGAATTAGGAAATAATCATTCAATCTTTACTCATTAAACTTCCTCTCACTATCACTCAATGATTAAAATGTTCAATCATAATCAGCAAGAGACCATTACCTTGAGATAATTCTTGAAGTAATTGCGGATAGATGGATCAAAGAAGAAGGAATCATTGGAAGAACTAAGACCAACACCTTCTTGCCATGCCCATTTCACATACTGAGTCTTCCCTCCATAAGCTTGCAAGTTGTTCACTAAGCTAAGCAACAATCTAACATCATGCTTTCTCGCTTCTGCAATTACATGATCCAAAGCCTAACCAACATTATACAAATCCCATTAAACAAGGACAGAGAGAGATCACCACATAACTGAAATTATAAAAAAGAGGAAGAATCATCAAAACCTGAAAGACTCGCTCATCGAATCGGCCAGGAGAGATCTGAAGAGCATTGTAGCCACCGTCATTGAAAGCCCAAGTTCTACAAACAGTGAGACCCATTTTAGCTCCAGCTTCAAGCATTTCACCGACAAGGTTTCTGCTATGTTCATCAACCGCATGGTCCATGAACCAATACGAGTTCCACCCATTTACATAAAGAGGCTTATCATCCACCACAAACTGAGTTCCGTTCCTTTTCACAAACCCTAACTTTGCTTTCCCTTTGTGATTCAACCACAAATCTCGAAATGATAGATAGATGAAAGCTGCACATATAAAAAAACCTAGAATTCGTAGCATTGGCCTGTTCCTTGTGGGAACCATGCTTCTGCCACCTCCTGCTTCACTGCTTCACACACACACACACAGAAATTTCAAACCCAGAATTGGAGAAAGAGCTCCTTTTTTAGTCGGTGCCCACCCAGAAGAAAAAGTCTGTGCCTTGTTCCGTGAATTTCTCTGAAACCCAAACCTTTTATAAAACCCAGACGGAAAAATCAATCGTTTGTAGAAAATTAGCAAAGATTTGAAAAAATAGCTCGCTCAATAACGCTTTAAGCAAACAAGGGAGATACGAACAAGCAGAAGAAATTGAATAATCACAGACACAGATCTATGTATCTTTGTATTTATATTAGTTGTTTATTAGTTATTTAGTTTCACTGTATCTGAAACTTAAAGGACCCAAATTACTATATTTTTCTATTAATTTTTTTACAAAAAAATAATATTTTTCTATTAATTCTAATTTTCTTTTGTGAAAGAAGAAAATAGCTTGAAATAGCCCTTTTGTATTTTACCTTGCAAAAGGGACAAGGCATAATGTGATGTTTTAAAAAAAAAAAAATTACACAAGGTATGATTTTACACTCTATTTCGTAAGTTGAAATTACTTATAAAATATCTTCATAAAAATTGGATATTTATAAATAAAAAAATGGTTGAAGGGGAAAGAACAGAACTTGACCCACCAAAGAAGAGGAAAAAGCACAGGAATTAACCTGGTATTTAGATTTAGAACTAAAAGAGACTAATATGTTGTTGGAAACTTTAAAAGAAGGAATTTAATTTTGATGAGTATCACAGGAAAAAAAATACATTTGAATCTCTTAGGAAAAAAAATAAACAGGGCCACATGCGTTGGAGTGTCATCAACTTCAGATATTTGAGAAAAAATGTTCATTGTTCAATCATGTGATGTGAATTGTGAGCCCAACTCATTTAGAACATACAAAGGTTAATTCTGAGAAGACAAAACAAATCAAATAATTACATTTACATAGAAAATATTTAGCTTCTGCATAAATTCAACATATTCAGTAGCATATTTATTTCTTTGTTCTCTTGAAAATCACTTTTGAGGTGTTCTCCACGTTGTTTATGATGATAAAAGAGCATAGATAGGCTTGACAATTACATTTGTGGTAAGATTCTTTTTATCCTTGTTGTTTAGTCAAAATTGTATAAATTACAATGCTAAATTATGTGAACCTGTTCATCACAGTCGTCTCCGCTTTTGTATTTTTCTAATGTTTTGTTAAGTTCTTAGAATATAGGGTAACAGTACTATCTATTTTCTCTGTCGACATTAGAAAACTTGATGCGTGTGTGTGGTAAATACAATAATAAATAAATAGAAGACAGAAGTAAAATACTTTGAATGCTGTCGGTGACTGCTTTTATTAACAGTTAACACCCAAAGAGTCATTTTAATAATACTAAGGAACAATGTACAGTATTAAATTTTTTTGGATATTTTGCTAGCTATTTTTTGTAATGCAAAGTGTAAAGTTATGTATTAGCCATCTAGTTTTGCAATCAAATTAGTGTAAAGGAAAAAAAAAGAGAGATAAAAGCAGCCTTACTGCTAATTTTGGACCATAATCATTTAATTATTATATAGTATTAGTATATCTAAAGGAGAAACATTCAAACAGACCAATTATTCTTTTGAAGGCCATGTCATGATTTACTACCACCAACCAATGGCATTCGATAATATTTGAAGACAAAGCAAACCAAATCAAAGTAACAATACTAACAGATTTTTGAGAATTACTCATTGTGGATAAAGATTCAAGAGCATTGAGGATCGATTTACTCATGAAGGATCCAGAGCATTGAATGTATGTACATATTTTGTCAAATATTCATAATTATATCTTTGAATTATCGTATGAACTTTTATCAAAAAAAGAATTATCGTATGAACTATGCATTGACTTGGATTGAGCATCTTCTTACACTTGTTATTATTGCTACATTATGAAAAATTGGTGCAACTTATCATCTTTTAAGCTTTTTACTAACCAACTTCAGCTTGGACCATACCTAATCACATGCACTTCCTCCTTCAAACACAATTTATCGTCTGGCCTAGTAGATACTGTATTTAATACGTTGTCACTAAAACAGTTCTCCACTATATACGATAAAATGGGCCATTAATGGTAACCCGTAAGCCCCAATGGGCCTTCTAACCCATATTATAGTTCAGGTTTCAGAAGCTCTTCCATGGACAGAGACAGAGAATGACCGACAAACAAAGAGACCAAAAGAAGAATCTGTGTTCTCTCAAATAAATAAACAAAAGTAATGTAAATTACTTCACGTGTCGGTATTGTGACGTGGAAGCATTCTCTCTGACATCATCAGAAAACACATCAATCCAACAAAGAAGATCGATATTTTCAGATTCAAGAAATCAAATCTTGTTAAACTAAAGTACAAATAATAATGAGGAAAGATTTCAATATACTAGCTGTGAATGTTTTCGTTAATGACAAGAATTCAAAAAAACGAATCAAGAAGATGAAGAGTAAGAGTTAAAGAAGACGAAGTAAGCAAGAAGAGCACAAAGAAGAGCCACAAAGTTTCCTTCTTTAAGAAGAACCCTAAACACAAAACCAGCGATCTCTTTCGTCACTTTCCTTCCTTCAATCACCACTCTCTTCCTAGATTTTCCGGCGAACGCCATCGTCACCACCACTGATATCCAGATCACCACGATCGCAGGCACGGCTATGAACAGCGCCGCCGCCATAGATAAAACTCCGAACACCGCACCAAGAAGCACCGACGCGTAAATCGCAGGCAAACCAGATGATGTCTGATGATTCTCTCCGTACCAATTAACTATTGAATTCAACGAATTCCATGAAGAAGACAATAGGATCGCGTAGACTACAAGAAACAGACAGGCCCATGTTCTTCTCTTGCTTATAACTCTCAAAAACAACTTGTACGAGGTCATCGTCTCTGGTTCTTCCTTATCCGCCATATTTGAGAACACCAGATCTGATCTTATGATTCTGTGTCTGGTTTGGTGAAGTTATGGTATATAGTAAAAGAGCCTTCTTTTGTACAAGCTTCTTTCTTCTTCTGATTCCTTTTTTGGGGTGAGTGTTTGCGGTGAAGAATTGTGAGAAAAGGAAAGTGATCGTACGTTCTTTTTAGTTTATACTTAAGCCTAGTCGAATCTGATGTAACGTGAAGTACACGCTCTTGCTGATTAGGCTGTGTTTGTCACGTGCCTCTTTTATTAGCGGTCCAGTTAAAGTCTTTGCCTTTTCCTGCAAACTGACAGTTGGAGAGCTCTGTTTCCATTTTTTCTAGTTTCACTTTTGGCTCACCTCCCAAACTAACCGTTTCATAAACCAAAGTGATTAGTGATTAATTTGTGTAATACTTACACTGTTTTTCTTAAAAGTTAACACCCAAAAAGTCAATTTATTATGTAAGGAACAATGTATCAAGTTTTTTTGGGTATTTTGGAAATAGTTAATTTTGTATAATGCAAAGTGTAAAGTTGGTTATTAGCAATCTAAGATCTTGCGATCCAATTTACTAGTGTTAAGGAAAGAAAAAAGAGAGATAAAAGCTGCCTATAAGCTATAACTGCTAATTTTGGACCATTATAATTTTATTATTATATAGTATATCTAAAGGGGAAACATTCAAGCAGACCAATTATTCTTTTGAACTACCAACCAATGTCATTCAATAATATCTGAAGACAAAGCAAACCAATTCAAAGTAACAATACTTAAAGATGTTTGAGAATTATACTCAATTACTCATTGTGGATCAAGAGCATTGGAGTATCTTTTTGTCAAATATGCATCATTATTACTTTGAAAACTATGCATTGACTTAGATTGAGTACCTTCTTACACTTGTTATTAATGTTGTATTCTGAAGAATTGGTGCAACTCATCACCTATGAAGCTTTTTTACTTACCCAACTTCAGCTTGGACCATACCTAATCACATGCACTTACTCCTTACACAATTTTTCTTCTTCTTCGTCGTCACATTCACAATATATCTGTTTCACAATTACTAGGCTATCATCATCGTACTCTAGTATTTGGCATCTCACATAGTTTAAATATATTTATATCAAGTATTCAGCTGATAGAAAGTTATAAGTTAGATACTGTATTTAACGTTTTCACTAAAACAGAAAATGAGCCATTGATGGTAATCAGTAAAGCCCAAATGGGCCTTCAAACCCATATTATAGTTGAGGTTTCAGAAGCTCTTCCACGGAAGAGACAGAGAATGACCGACAAACAGAGAGACGACCAAAAGAAGAATCTGTGTTCTCTCTCAAAGAAATAAACAAAAGAAATGTCAATAACTTCACGTGTCGGTATTGTGACGTGGAAGCATTCGTTTTGACATCATCAGAGAACACATCAATCCAACAAAGAAGATCGATATTTTCAGATTCAAGAAATCAAATCTTGTTAAACTAAAGGACAAATAATGAAGAAAGATTTCAATATATACACACTTTTTTTTTGGTATCAATGTTAAGTTTAAAAAAAAGAAGACGCAAACATGCAAAGAAGGGAATCGAACTCAACACCCAAAACTTGCATGGGGTGTTGTACTATTTTACAACATATACCATAAGATAAGATGTCAATATATTAGTTATGAATGTTTTCGTTAATGACAAAATGCAAAAACTGAATCAAGAAGATGAAGAGTAATAAGAGTTAAAGAAGACAAAGTAAGCAATAACAGCACAAAGAAGAGCCACAAAGTTTCCTTCTTTAAGAAGAACCTTAAACACATAACCAGCAATTTCTTTCGTCACTTTCCTTCCTTCAATCACCACTTTCTTCCTCGACTTTACGGGGAACGCTATTGTCACCACTACCGATATCCAGATCACAACGATCGCTGGCACAGCGATGAACAGAGCTGCCGCCATAGATAGAACTCCGAACACCGCACCAAGAAGAACCGACGCGTAAATAGCAGGCAAACCAGATGATGTCTGATGATTCTCTCCGTACCAATTCACTATCGAATTCAACGAATTTCTTGAAGAAGACAAAAGGACCGCGTAGACTACAAGAAACAGACAGACCCATGTTCTCCTCTTGCTTATGACTCTCAAAAACAGCTTGTACGAGGTCATCGTCTCTTGTTCTTCCTTATCCGCCATATTTGAGAACACCAGATTTTCTTATGATTCTGTGTTGGAATTGAAACTTTGATTAAACCTGAAAAAGAGAAAAGCTTCAAGTGGGAAGAAGATGAAGAAAAGAGAAGAACCAAAAGCAAAGCAAAAGGAGAAGAAGAAGTTGTCGAAGAAGAAGAGTCAACAGAAGAGATGAGAAAGTCAAAGATGAGGCTATTGGGCTAGAGTGAAGCCCACATAGTAAATTAGTAATTGTGTGTTTTGGTTAGTAAATGGGCTATTATTAGAGTTGAGCCCAGATTTTGTGCATATGGTGTGCTTATAATTAAGCTAAGCTAGAGTAGCTAAAGAGTAGTTGTTAAGAGGAGTTGTGGTGTAAGGTTTAGTAGTTTAACGTTACTTGTGGTTTTAGTCTAGTCCTTAGGAATAATCATGTCTAAGTGGGAGTAGTTTTAAAGCTAGAATGTTAAGTGTGTGAATGTGTATCTTGTGGTGAAATACCACTATAAGTATGTGTATTGTGTCTTGTAGAGTTATCCTTGTGATCCATTAGTACAATGTAGACAACTAAAAGAAAAAAAAGAAAAAATCGTTTCTTGTGTTTCTCTCTAAACAATAACAAAAACAGAGAGTGTAACAATGAGAGAGAGACATAAAGAATGAGAGTTCTAACCTAGTGTAAAAGGGAGGTAACATTCGGTGTCTGGTTTGGTAAAGTTATGGTAAATAGTAAAACAATATTTGCAATGTTGCACACTGTCAACATCTCCCAAACGCACCGTTTCATAAACCAAAGTGATTAGTGATTGATTAGTAATACTTGCACTGTTGCACATAGTAATAAGAGAATATCAACTTCAATGTTTTTGAATTGAACAATGAACCTACCAAAAAAGTAGTTACTGTTAGGCATTTGACATGATGATTTTAGGATTAATATATACTAGGTCCTATTAATACTATGATGCTTACAGGTGACGAATAATTTGAGTTATGTGCGATATGTTTGAAAGAATTAAAGAGGAGAATCAAGAAGAAGATGAATATTTGACATTTCAAAGCTGACTTTTTTGACGAATAAGTTCATCATTATTCACACCTATAAATGTGGACAGCGAAATACCAAGTCCAACAATTTCACGATTAATTCCAAGTGGCTTGGATCAAGAAATATACAAAAACAAAATTCCAAATGCTTAGGAAAATAAATAAACGAGAGATCAAATTATCACGGCGGATATTATTTCGTCCACATTTGTTGTTCAAACAGATTTCTAACACATATAATTAGCATATATACATTAAACAACATTATCTCCTTAATAATTTTGACTCTGGAACAGATCTTTCCAGTTTCAGACAATATATTTGAACAATCGGTTCGTTGAATCGAGAACAAACCAATCAAATCTCTTTTGACAAAGCTCTTCTTCTTCTTCCCATAAAACTTCACAACGGCACACGTCTACGAAAAAACCTCTCTCAGTCATCATGTTCTCTAAAGTTTCCATTCTTCTCTTTTCCCTCGCATCCCTACTCTTGTTCCGATCAACCACAGGCATCGAATTCATCTACAACTCCAATTTCACCACAACCAACACACTTCTCCTCGGCAACGCCACTGTTAAATCTCCACCGTCGATCCTCACCCTCACCAACCAAACCACTTTCTCCATCGGACGTGGCCTCTACCCTTCAAGAATCAACGCCTCCTCCTCCTCTGCCTCGCCGTTACCTTTCGCCACATCATTCATCTTCTCCATGGCTCCTTTTAAACACCTCTCTCCTGGCCACGGCTTCGCCTTCGTCTTCCTTCCTTTCTCCGAAACCTCCGCCGCAAGCTCATCTCAGCATCTCGGCCTCTTCAACTTCACCAATAACGGTGACCCCAATAGCCGAATCTTCGCCGTTGAATTCGATGTTTTCGCTAACCAAGAGTTCAACGACATCAACGACAACCACGTCGGCGTCGACGTCAATTCTCTCACTTCCGTTGCATCTGAAACTGCAGGTTTCTATGGAGGCAGAGACGGCCAGAGATTCACGGAGCTGAAGCTTAACAGTGGCGAGAATTATCAGGCGTGGATCGAGTTTAATGGGTCAGCGATCAATGTCACGATGGCTAGAGCTAGCTCTAGAAAGCCCATAAGACCACTCATAAGCATTCCATTAAATCTCACTGGAGTCTTACTTGATGATATGTTCGTTGGATTCACTGCCTCCACAGGACAACTAGTGCAGAGCCATAGGATTCTCTCATGGAGTTTTAGTAACTCCAATTTCTCCATTGGTGATGCTTTGATCACTAGGAATCTACCTTCGTTTAAATTGTCAGGTGACTCTGTTTTGAAGTCTAAAGGCTTCATTGCTGGGGTCTCTAGTGGTGTTGTGTTGTTAGTCTCTGTTATTGGGCTCCTCTGTTTCTACGTTGTAAGGCGTCGAAGGCAGAGACTAGAAGGAGACGTGGAAGATTGGGAAACAGAGTATTGGCCTCACAGAGTGCAATACAAAGATGTTTTGGAAGCAACAAAAGGGTTTTCCGATGAGAACATGATCGGATACGGAGGGAATTCTAAAGTGTACAGGGGAGTGTTGGAAGGTAAAGAAGTTGCGGTTAAGAGAATAATGATGAGTCCTCGAGAGAGCGTTGGCGCGACGAGTGAGTTCTTAGCTGAGGTCTCGAGCTTAGGGAGGTTGAGACACAAGAATATAGTTGGACTAAAAGGTTGGTCTAAGAAAGGAGGAGAGAGTCTGATATTGATTTACGAGTATATGGAGAATGGAAGTGTCGATAAGCGGATATTTGATTGTAACGAGATGTTGAATTGGGAGGAAAGAATGAGAGTGATAAGAGACCTAGCCTCAGGGATGTTGTATCTACACGAAGGGTGGGAGACAAAGGTGTTACATAGAGATATAAAGTCAAGCAATGTGTTGCTTGACAAGGATATGAACGCGAGGGTAGGTGATTTTGGGTTGGCTAAGTTGCAGAACACTAGTAAAGAGATGGTTAGCACGACACATGTTGTTGGAACAGCGGGTTATATGGCGCCTGAGTTGGTTAAGACAGGGAGAGCATCAGCGCAAACCGATGTGTATAGCTTTGGAGTGTTTGTGTTGGAGGTAGTGTGTGGAAGGAGGCCAATAGAGGAAGGAAGAGAAGGGATAGTGGAATGGATATGGGGACTAATGGAGAAAGACAAAGTGGTTGATGGTTTAGACGAGAGAATAAAGGCGAATGGAGTGTTCGTGGTCGAGGAAGTGGAGATGGCTCTGAGAATAGGACTGTTGTGTGTGCATCCTGATCCGAGAGTGCGTCCGAAGATGAGACAAGTGGTGCAGATATTGGAACAAGGGAGATTAGTGGAGGATGGTGGTGAAAGGGAAATAAGCTTGTTGGAGAGAGTGAAGAGCTCTTACTTGTTGGAAACTGGTGAGGGAAGCAGACAACAACATCCCACGTTCCAAGATGTATGGAATTCGTCTTCTTATTCTAATTCCTTCCAAACTTATGATTCTATTCTTCATGGAAGGTGAAAAAACTAGCCTGGGAGTATTTTTTAATCGAATTTCTATACTATTAGTTTATACATGCTGTGTGATTCTTTTGTATATAAGATTGTATGTATTTGATGACTAAATTGCATGAATCATTTTGGGATGATGGTAGGGGCCTGTGACTGTTATTTATTATTATTACTATCAATTATAATGATATTAAAATTGAATTATGTTGTAACATAGTGACAAAACAAATATCATATTAATAATAAAAAATTAAAATATAAATTTCTTAAATAAATGACTAAATAAATATTCTCAACAAACAAAATGCATATGTATATTCATTCATTTATTCTTTTAATATCCAAAAATTGCATTAAGAAGTGGAACAAACTGATAAAAATTATGGACCTTCGGGATTATGATGATAAATGTTGTTTTGATTCGTCAAATTATCCAGACGATTTTTTTCCATGTTTCCAACACAAGTTACATCCAAAATGATTGTTAACACCTCCAGAAACAGAATGGAGAAAAACAGAGACGCTTTTGTTAAGTGAAGTTTCCTCTCTGGGAACATGTTTATTGAATACAAGAAGCAAACAGGTCCTATAGAGTTCCAATACAATATCAAACCAAAACCAAAAAAAAAAGCAATTTACCATAACAGAGAAGCTCTTGTTGCAATTGCGGGAACAAAGATACTAGTGAGACGACCGTACCAACTCTGAGGACCGATGATTGGCTTTGGTACCTCTGCGGTTCCATATTGGACTTGTCTCGATGAGCTTGTGTGGTACAAGCTGTCTCTCCCGTTTGCTTTTCTTCTTAAAATTGTGAACTTTGAGCCTTGCAATCTCAGCTTCTTCCTCTGGAGTCGTCTCTCTAACTATGACTGTTAGGCGACACCGGGGTATTGATATAATCCCGCTTCTTCCTTTTGCATGGTAAGCTACCTTCTTCCCAAACAGTCCCTTCCCAACAAATGCTTCCGCTGCAATCACATATCACAAGCTTAGATGAAATACATCGTTCTGGCATATCATGTTTGCTTCCTTAAAGTACCAATCGGCGAACTCTCTAAAATATCACGTTCTCTTTTTAAATGTAAAACAAGGAAATCAGGGATCCAGAATCAGTTTTACATACCAACAAGGAGACGGTCAGGATCTAGTCCATGGTTATGAGTAGCATTTGCCCGGGCAGCGTGGATAACCTGCAGTATAATGTATTTAACTCCTTTAAGCATTGTATTAACAAAACAAGTTGTATGCTAAGTATCATTAGATGAGGAAAGTTATCAAATGCCTGGAGAGGAGATTAGACTAGACACTCGAAATCCAACAGTGATTTGTTTGTAAACTCGGATCTCAGAGATTACCCGGTACACAGTTTGTGCAGCTCGTTTGACTGTGACCTGCAATTGGATCAAAGCATCTTCAACACGCATGCCACGGACTAGTGCTGCAACCAGGTTGACCTTCTTAGGACTCTGAAAACAAGCAAGGTTGGGCACATTATATAACTAGATTGAGATGGAAAAATATTAAACGAAATGGAGCAGATCATCTGAAAAGTAAAACTGTTCTAGGAGTTAAAGAAGACACCTGCTTTATAGACTTGAGGACAGCCTGAACTTTCTGACGCTTTGGGATAATCTTCTGCTCTTCTTCTTTTCCACTACCCAACAGAGCTGGAGATGACAAAGGTGATGATACAGGCTCTTCACTCGCCTGCAATTGTCTCGAGGTAGAGATCCCCTGAAAACATACCCAAATTGAAATTTCATACCCTAAAGTACAGGTCCCTAAGTTGACTAGAGACGCATAGTTCCAAAAGATGAGTCTCTTCGCCTAATTCACATGGATAACAGATATAGTCTCCCACTAGCAACATTCTCACTTCCCAAATTTTGAAATTCGATTTTTCAATGCAGCAACAAATTTGCTATATCAGGAAACAAGAAACTCCAATCTCAGTAAAACACAAAAGAAATGTCGATTCAAATGCATTACCAGTTGTTGTAGATGATGATACAGTGGTCTGGAGGAGTAGGATGGTCTCAGGAGACTCTGCAAGTAACCTATAATCACCAGCAAAAAAACTCAACTCAAACACACAATTCACAAACACGAAGACCAGATAACACATGCCCTTTGAAAGACCCACTAAGAAACACACTAGATTTCGGAAATGATCAAAAAGTCAACCTTGTGAGAAAGGGGATTCTAAATTCCGAGTAGAAGAAGAGTAATTTGCTGTAGAAATGTGACTGTTCTTCACTCTTCTACCAACTTGACGAATAACAGTCTGCAAATTCCTCTTCCAACCCACCATTTTGTTTCTGAAAACGCTAAGGATATGAATCAGAGAATGTAAACGATTGGCTCAATGCCGGTTCTACGGGTTTTCGAGGAGTTGCATCTGAAGCTACAGTACTACTGAAGAAACAAAATTAGGTTTTGTGGGGAAGATGATGAACACACCAAATTTGGGCCGAGCCCGTTACGTTTAAGCTTTGAGAAAAGGCTGGATTATGGGCCTATGACATCCGAGTTTATTTTATCTTTTTGGTTTCTATCCACATTTGATTGTTGAGAAATTAATAATATTGTTTTATCTTATGTTTAATTAGTAAGAGCTTATTAAAATTTATTTTATGGATTTTATTATACATTTAATTTATAGAAAAAAAATTCTAGTTTAAATGCATTAAATTCCGGTATATTAACTTTTAGAAAGATATTTTTTGAAGTAATTAGTTTTGATAAGTTTAAGAACCTAATGTGTTTTGTAATTATTATTAAAATATGTTGATGTTTTTGCTTTCTACACTTGCAGGTCCGTGCGATAGGAGAAGGGATGAGATTTAGATTTGGACATGTAGATGATGAACTAGCACATATTAGGGATCAACACCAGCAACTAATTTCTCTTCTCTGTGCCATTGCAGCAAATATAAGAGGTGACGGAGCAGAGCCGTGCCAAGGTCAATGGTTGCCGGAGGCGGCCAAATGAAATTTGCCCCAATTCACAAGCAAAGATGCTTATAATAATAGAAGTAAAAGTGTTTACAAAAATAAATTGTCATATGACAAAAGATTCAAAGTTAATTTTTTTAACCAATTCTATATCGAATGCTTTAACCTAAATTTATAATGCTTTGTTCTGTTTTATTTATTTATTCTGTGAATATTTTTCTATTTTTAATTCTATATTTTTATTATTTAGGTAAATGTAAGTGATTTGTCAATATTAAACCTATGAAACTAAAGTTATCTTGTAAAAATATATGCTCCTAAGTTTTTTTCAAAAATTTGAGGACGTAGGCGAATGTTTCTTTCTTTTGCCTTGAGGCACGGCTCTGTGACGGAGTCCCACCACCTTTGGTGGGTAAATTTATTAGAGGTCCTTAGGTGGTTGGAGGTGGAAGCTATACTTGTGTATTATTTCATAATATTGCCCATTTCATCAAGTTGTTGGCCTATCAGTTTTGTCTTATCATCCACTGCTTGAAAATCTTGTTCTAGTCGCATGAAAATCTCCTAATAAAATTTTAAGATAGTTAAGAGACTTTGTTGTTTTTTTGATGGTCAATAGCAAATGGTAGTAGATACCCGCATTTTTATGAATCTATATCATATTCCAAACAAAAGACTTCCAAACAGGAGCGTCCATACTAGAGACATTAGAGATCCAGAATCAAACTTTCAACTTTCGACCCAAGGGCTGGTATTAGTCTTACAACAGCCACATCCACAACAAGAGGCAAGCTCTTCAACAAAAAAGAGTCAATCGGCTTTATGATTGAGTTAACAACCTAAATACCAACTATTTCATTGGTAATTTGATCTGCAAAAACATACAATAATTAACATAATTTAAATTTTTTGTCATATAGCCGTCTTAGCTCAGTGGTAGAGCGCGTGGCTTTTACCCACGAGGCCGTGGGTTCGATCCCCACAGACGGCGGTAGTATATTTTTTTTGTTAACTCCTTGACATATTCTCTCTATTGGATTTCGGTGTACCGGTTTAATATATTGATTAAAGTTAAATTGTTCAAACCATTCTTATATGTACAAAAAGTGTATAAGATCTATTTATATGTTTCAACAAGATTTTAGTTTGTGTGGAGAAGTTTTATTGCATGAGCTATGTGAACTCTACATATTCGTCGTATATATTCATATTAGTGTGATCATAATTAAAACACAAAATAAAAACATTCGCATCTAATCAATACAAAAAAACATCTTAAATATTTTCTTTAGTAAGAACAAAAACGAGACAGCGGAAACATTAAAAATGGGTTACAAGATGCTTCAAACATACAAATAAAAAGGCACATAAATATGAAACTCAATGGTAGAGTAATTAATACCCTCACAAATTTAATGACTAGCGACAATATATAAACCCCTCAAAACAGAGAACTTATCATAATCACAAGAACCACCATCCCCGGACCAACCAAACCGGCCGAATTGGGAGCTGTAGCCGGTCCTGGAGCTGGAACACGAGAGTTTGAATCAGATGATGGTTCCACTCCTGGAGAAGGCCCCGGCGAAGACAACTCCTGATGGACCGGAGACGGGGAGGGAGAGGTATGACGAGGAGAGTGGCTGTGGTGGACGGTGGACAAGACCTTGACGGCTAGCTTCTGACCTTTAAGACAGTTTTGAGAGTTGCCACTAATGAAAAAGTAGGAACCTGAGTGGCTAAGTAGGAAGAGAGAGTCTCCGTCTGAGAGGGAAGTCAGGGGGTGTGTCGTGTTGCATGTGTTGTACTCTTGTTCAGTCACCTCCAACACTGAATCTTTTCCCTTGGCGTACTTAAAATCTTGTAAAAATCAAAATTACTATGCATTAATATTGACACATTGTGTATATATAGTAGAGAAGAGGAAATAGACTTACGAAGAGTGTCGTTGACTTGAAACCGGTTTCGGTGAGACCAATGAGAATAATCTTCGGAAGGAGTCGGGACCCAACCATCTTTCCCACCAACATAGAACTTGTATCCATTTGATATCGTAAACCCTAAACCCATCAACATCACAAACATAAGGTAAAGATCAAACCTCATGACCAAACCCATCTCCGATGCAAAACGTTAATCAAACCCCAACTTCTTACTAACTCTTTTGAAGTGAGTGTGTGTGTGTGTGTGTGTTTGCAACCTCAAGAGGTGCTTATTTATGGTGAAAGTAAAGAAAACATAGCCGTTAGGTCAAGCTTTTTGGGCTGTGCATCGATTACCTAAAGAAATGCGAATTAAGTAGAAGCGTTTTGGTTTTGCTCCTGTCTTCTTTTGAACACGTCTCGACATGCAGTGGACTTAACGGCTATCTACCTTTAATTTTTCACTTTCTTTCTCACAAACAAACATTTCTCACTCAGATCTTGTAATTATTTAGCCATCAAATATAAAATTGTAATCCTTTAGTATTTATTATTATTTAAAACTTACGTTACATATTGTTTTATTTTATATTTCAATTTACAAATCGATAAATATCCCAGTGATACAATAATAAAATTTTAGTGGGCCTTTCAAATGGATTGGGTATGTTGTAAGAAAGGCTTTGCAGTTTCTTCTCCTCTACCTTTAAAGCCCAACTATTAGTAGAAGACTGAATCCTTTTTGATTGTCTTGTAGTTTACACAATGTACACAATCTTTCTCCTAATTTTATACTCTTTCTCCTCTACTTTTAAAACATCAACTACTGTAGTTGGACAATATTAGAAATTGTTTACTTTCTATAATGAGGATTTAGTGGGGGTGAAGGATCTAATTAAATATTTGATGATCGTTCCTAAACTGTGAGATCGAAATATACAAATTTCTACTTATGTTTTAGTCCAAAAAAAAACGTAATAGATTGGTACAAATCCTTTTTGAGGAAAAAAGAAGTTTTAAGGCGTAAAGAAAAGACCTGAGAATATGAAACCTCAACTAACTAATTTATCAATTGAACCTTCCTTCGTTTATAACAGAAAAAGCTAATAAATAAAAATAAAAATAAAAATCAGAGAGACCAAAAAGAAGTTTCGACTTGTTCAACAATTGAGTTATTGAAGAATACGTTTGATTGAGAAGCTTCAACGACCGCAATTGCCCAAATTCATCAATTGGAGTTTTTTATAAAACAAATTGCATCTTAAGGTTGTTATTGTTGTTGTTGTTTATCTGTCTGTAATCATCTTTCTATCTGCTGTCTGATACATCTACGAATCTTATGCTGTCTTTTGGGTTTTCTTACACAACCAAAACCAAAGCCTAGTTTTGTTTTGACTTCATTTGAAGCAAACCTCTTTCTTTCTTCAGTTATGTGGGTTTTTGAGCTAGACTCGAATCAGTTCTGATCCAGTCGGATTTTGTATTGAGTCATAAAGAAGGGATTTTTGGGGGTTGTGAGTGATATGAAGAAGCGGGAACATTTGGGATTAGGGTTCTTCGAGTGGCAGATTATCTTATGGTTATCGATTTGGTTGGCGATTTCGCAACAAGCGCTGGGATTGAGACCTATTAGGGAGAAACCTCGATCATGGAGTGACGAGGTATGTGTGTGTGTTTTTACTTTATTGATGATTGTTCGAAAGTTTCTTCATTTCGATGTTTCCCAGAAACATATTTTTATGTTTTGTTCGTAATTTTGATGTGCCTTTCCAACTAAGAATTCGAGCAGTTTGCTGTCAAATGTTTTTTTTATTGACTTGTTTCTGCTCATGATTTGCTGAACGAGAACTGGTCATAATTGATGATTTTTTTTCTAAGTCTGAGATTTTCTGAGTTTCGAAGAAAATGGACCATATTGAATGAAAATCCCGGAGTAGAGCAGCTCTGATCTAAGTTTTATCTTTTGATTTGATTGAGCAAAGCTGAAAATGTATATAAACTATTTACATTAGCTCGATTGAGCTCATCGGTATCTAAGCTTTGTTCTGCCGGCGAATACTTTGAGATGAATAAGAATGAATCTGTCGTTAGTAGTGTGGTGTGATGAGACTACAATAATGGAGTCTAAGGTACATAGAGACCGGTTAGTTGTTACAGAAGTAGAACGCGTGATAGTGGGGAATCTTCGATGACATTTTACAGTTTGGGTTTGTAGCTAGTGACTTTTAAGTAGACTGTGCAAAGGGAACTCATGTACGTTAGACTGACCAGGCAATGTTTGGGTAATGGTTTAATACGTGAGGTCTTTGTGATCTTGCAGTGGCTCTTTGGTAGGAAACAAGAAGCTGAAGTTGGACCCTTTTCTGCTTGGAATATAACAGGAACTTATAGAGGTTTGCCGCATGCCCTTCTCCATTTTTTTTACGTCTTTTACACTTCAGGATTGTCTACGATGTTGTGGGTATATGTCTGTAGCTTAATGTTTTAGACTACTTATCAAATGTAAAGCGGGTATTTTCAGGAACTTGGAAGTTTCTGAATTCCTTAAATAGCTCTTCGAAGTTTCAAGACTTTCAAAAAGAAAATGGTAATTCTGTGGTTGAGTTAGTAGCAGTTCCAACGAAGATAACTGGTGTGCATTATGTTCAGGTAAAGAGTTCAGCTTCTAAGCTCTGTATCATAGGATCACCGTTGATGTTGTAGAATGCAATGTTTTGAACTTATACAACGTTAATGAAACAGGGTGTAGTTGTTTTCCATGACGTATTTGACAATGAACAAAATGTGGGTGGTGCCCAAATAAATCTGGAAGGTGTATATATATGGCCCTTTAGACAACTCCGCCTTGTGGCTAACAGGTACTAACTTTTGATTTATTTAACTGCTCTTAAGATTTATTATTGAGTCTTAACTCCAAGGTCTGTACATCACTTGACCTAAACAGCGGCAAGGAGAGTGATTCAGGGCAAGAAGACAATAATCTTCTCTCAAATCCCTATCATCTGGTAGTCCTTAAGACAACGATAGTGCTTTCTTCTGCTAATGGCTTGTTTGATGTGTTAAAATGTTCCAAGAGCTTACTAGTGTCAACTTTCTGTTGTTGTACAGCTTGGAATTTTCTCCTCTCAAGTGTTTCAAGAATCTCCAAGAGACAGATTACTGAAACGGAAACTTTGTAAGCAGTATCTTATTTTCTCCAGTATGGTTTACTTTTCAGCAACACTGATCTTCAATTCTCTTGTACTTCAGCTCCAGTAAATGAGATGGAGAAGCACTGTAATATCGAAATAGCAGCTCAAGTATCCCGTGTGGCTTCTAGTGAAAATAGTATGCATTCTAACTTTAAACATCGAAGTGATCTTGGTGTATTCTTTGTCTCCTTTGTCACATTTAATTGTAAATTGAAAGACTTTTCCATATTTTGGTAGATGGAGACAAAAATTATTATCACATGGAAGGATTGATGGAAAGTCCTGGGGTAGGCGATGACGGAGATTGTTTTTCCCCTTTGTTACTGAACGCAACTTCTGTAAATGTTGAAGTCTACTATAACAAAGCTGTGAACTATACACTGATGGTCACTTTTGTATCCTTTACTGAAAAGTCGTTTACTCTTTCATAATAGAATGCCGAGTTCTTGTGCAATTTTACGTGTTCCTTAACTCTCTATTGCATTTAGGTCTCTTTCCTCCAGGTTCTTCTGTTGATCCGGCAAATGGAGCACGGTAACACACAATCTGTAAGATACTGTTTTAAACCAGATGGTCTGATATTGTTATTCTTGTACAGAACGAATAAAAATACTAACTTCCGCAAGTTATTGTATACAAGGGTGCTGCTAAGGTATCCATTGTAATGATTGGGCAACAAGCGATCATGGATGCTTATTTGTGCCTCTTACATCTAACAGCCGGTATATTAGTCGGTACGTATTTTGGTTATAATTGTACTCGTTAAAGGATGCCATCTTCTTATGCTTTTTAATTAACTTATTACTTCTTTTTCATGTAACATGTTTAGCTTTTATTTTACTCTGTAGTGTCCCTTCATTTTGATGATATTCTTTGTTGGTTTTTCATGGACCATTCGGTCCCTCATCTGTCTCACTGACCCTTATGCTACCTGACATTGTGATGTTCTTTTCTTTCTCAATTATCAATCAGTGTTAAACCTAAAGCTTACTACTTCTCATGCAGAATCTCTATTTAATGCATTTGCAACCGCTGCGTTCTTCAAGTTCGTAGTCTTTTCGATTTTTGAGATGAGATATCTTCTGGCTATATGGAAAGCAACCCGTCCTTCCAATAGCGGAGAGGGTTGGGAAACAATGAGGAGAGAACTGTCCTTTCTGTACAGTCGTTTCTGTGAGTACTTACTTCTTTGGTGTTTTTTTTATCGATTAAAGCTTCAAACTCTTTTCTTACTGCATGTTTATGATATGGGTCATATATAACTGCTTGATTCTCTTACCCTCTTTTCAATGCTATTTTCCTTGAAACCAATACCAAGAAAATGGTTTGAATTGTCTTCCAAACCACAGAGAAAAATGTAATATCCCAATGAGAAAATTGCATTTTTGGAAACTATACGAGTATATCCTGTCACTATGGTATGGAAAAATGGTTTTGTTTATCTTCTCAAAATTTCCAAGTTATTCACTAGTTTATGTAGGTTTTATTTTGATTCTAAGGACAATAACCTGCACTGAATCTTGAGTGCTAGATATTCTCACCATTTATGTGACTTCTGTTTTTCATTTAGCTGAAACTTTGACGCAAGTTCAGATGCTAATGCTGATGTTTCATCATTTTCACAATATTAAACAGATGGGATCCTTCTTGGAGGCATTTTGATAATGTACCAGTTCCACAACTACATGCAGCCGATTCTCCTTCTCATGTACTCATTTTGGATACCACAAATAGTCGCCAATGTTGTCCGGGATTCAAGAAAGCCTCTGCACCCATATTACATCTTGGGCATGACAGCTACACGGTTAGCTATACCGTTATATGTTTTTGGATGCCCACACAACTTCATGCGTGTAGAGCCCAACAAGGTTTGGTGTATATGCTTGTGCACATTCATGGGGTTGCAAGCCGTCATTCTTCTTCTTCAGCATTATTTTGGTTCACGCTGCTTTGTTCCCCGTCAGGTTAGTTTGTTTTGTATTCATGTAAACTACACATGAAACAATATATCTAATAAAGTGAACACTAAGTTTTCAGTTCGGTTTCAGTTTGGCTTGAATATTTCAAGTCTCGTTCCCATTGCTAAGTTGTTTTTGACTACCACTAATCTCTTTCTTCATCGTTTTGCCTACACGCAGATGCTACCAGAGAAATACAACTACCACCGAAGATTTAATCGGGATGTAAGCCGCACCACTGATTGTGTTATCTGCATGACCGCTATTGATCTCAGACAGCATACCAGTGATTGCATGGTACTGCAGTTTTTTCCTGCTTCTCTTAACTATATTTTTTCCCCAATAGACAGAATCATGAGTGTGGTTGTTCTGAAAACAGGTAACTCCATGTGAACATTTCTTTCACTCGGGATGCTTACAGAGATGGATGGATATAAAAATGGAGTGTCCAACTTGTCGGCGGTCTCTTCCTCCAGCATAGAGGATGTTTTCGGTTTGTTAGGATGTACAGACTTCACTCAGATTATTGCGGGTAACAACTCAAATCTAAATTTTTTATTTTACTTTTTTTCCTTCGAAGTTTCTTTGCCTATTAGGTCTATAGATAGGGTCTTGGTTCTATCTGAAGAAAATTTGTTGCTAACAGAAATATGATTTCATAAATGAGAATTCAAAATGATAAAACCCAAATCTCTGTAAATAGTTGGCCTATGAGGAATCATGCTTTTATTTGAGTGTTTCAGGTTTGTCGGTTCCTTTTTTTGTCTGACTGTGGGATGTATTACTTATTTGTCAAACATTCCTGAAGTGTGATTGTTCACAAAATCGCGAAGTTAACTGCTGCAAAATTTGATCCTGAAACAGGTGGGGCTGGTTCTTTAATTTCAGGTCCTTGCAGAGGTTTAGAAGATTTTTAGATGAAAACAGAGCAAAGGTGGAATCTGTAACTGCGGCTAGATACCGCAGATAGACAATTGTGTTCTGTATAAACTGTATTACGTTATAATCTTAGTGCATATTCTTCACCCCACAACTAAATCTTTCACACATTTCTAGTTCTTTCATTTTCTTTGCATACATAGCATCTTGTCATTGTGCGCATAAGAGTGAATCCTTATGTGTCAGCTGGACCAGGAGCAATGGAAGGTCCTGCGGTAGATGGAGCAACCAGTGGAGCCATGGGTGAGCATTCGTGGTCATAGCAGTCTATGGGGTGCTCAAGTACAGCATCACAGACTTTTTGGGGACGCTGAAGCGGTTTGTCAGGCAGACAGTTGTAGCGATCATCGATGGCTATTCCTCTGGAAGTCAGGTTCCTGCAGATACCTTCTTCTTCACTGAAATAGTTGTAAGAGACGGTAACGTTCAGCAAGCTGGGCAAAACGCAGACTCCAAGAGGGACAGTGCCAGTGAACATGTTGTGTTCCAGATTTAGCTGCTCGAGATGGCCTAGCCCAGCGAGACTGTAAGGTACAGGACCAACTAAACTGTTGTAGCTCATGTCCAGGACTCTTAGCTTGTAGAGATACCCGACTTCGGGGGGTAGACACCCAGATAAGCTTGAGTTGATTAGGAGAAGCTCTTCTAAGGTATCTGCAAAGCGGGCTATGGTTGGAGGCAGACAACCGCTAAAATCATTGTTGGCAAAGACGACAACAGAGGCGGTTGTTCCTGTGAAATCTCGGGGGATGAGGCTTGTTAACCGGTTGTTGTTCACAAAAATGGCATCGAGGGGATTGCTGAAGAGTTTTGGAGGCAAGGGGCCTTCAAACTCATTGTAACGAAGGTCAAGGTACTTTAGAGAAGGGAGTGCAAGGACGACATCCGGAAAAGGACCTACAAAGCGGTTGTTGCTGAGGTCAAGTTCATAGAGTAAGGATAGATTGGCAAACGAACGAGGAAGTATGCCACAGAAGCGATTGCTATTGAGATGGATGAGAGCGAGGTCAGAGAGAAGGCCAATGGCTTCAGGCAGGAAACCAGCAATGTCACCATGATTGAGATCGATTCCGGCAACAACTAGAGTGTTTGGATTGGAAGGGGATGGGGCACAGAAGATGCCAGTGTAGCTGCAGACTGAGGGACCGACCCAATCTGCAGTTAAGTTCTTTGGATCAGAATAGATTACCTTCTTCCATGCTTTAAGTGCACGGTACGCTTGCTGAAGATGCTGTTTAGGGTTTGTGGAGTGACTTGTGTGGTGGTGAAGGCTATGTTTTGCTGTTGATACTAAAGAGAAATGATAAAGAAGAACTGAGATAAGGACAGGAAATGTTATAGAGAGAGCCATTCAAAGACAAGTTATGGATCCTTTGTCTTAAGTGTGGTGGATTTATATATAAAGACAATAAGTTTGGTCTTTGGTGCAACGATTACAGAGGATGAATCAGGTAGTGGTATAAGATCAAGGAAAAGGACTTAACTCCTTACTTGTAGCTGTCTGGAGTGGTTTGAAGTGGGATTTGAGACTGACACATTTGAAGACCAAATCTTAGTGTTGGACTTAGATCACTCATTCGCTTACAACCCAAGGAAACCGAATCTGAATTATACAAACTTTCGCATAACCATACATTTAAAGTTCTTTTGATCTCTCAGCTTATGTTGACTTTTTAACTGATAATATTCACTAAAACTGTTTTAACTACAAAAAACATAAACATGGTATTGGTTTTCTTTGTATTTATTCTTTTGTCAACAAAAGTCATAGAAGTATAGAACTAAGACAAAGGGCCACAACTTGACAGAGACACTCTATATTCTAAAAGCAACATTTATACGAACGGACACACTGCTTTATTCATTCACAGACCTCAAGGGCTATTCTTTCATCATCCTCATCGTTTAGCCACCACCAGAGCCATACTTCTTACCCAACACAATGAGCTGGAGCTTGTCATAGCCGGCCAGTACACCAGCGCCTGCAACCGCACGAAGGATGTTGGCACCTGCACCCTTGAAGAGTGACTTGGCCCCTTCGTTCTTGACGATCTGAGAGAAGGCCTGAAGAGAGCTCTTGTACTTCACTGCTTCACCTGACGTCATCATCATTCTTCTGCGAACCGTGTCAATTGGGTAAGACGCCAATCCAGCTCCAATGGTGATTCCCCATCCCAGTAAGAAACTAGCAAGGAAGCTATCCTGTACAGATTATAGCAATGAGTAAACAGTAACAGAGGACTCAATATGTTGAAGTGAGGAGTTTTCTTTGTTTTTTACCTGGAGACCATCAACTAGAACCACAGGCTTCAAGGAATCATACAATCCAAAGTAAAGCCCCCGGTACACGACAATTCCAACGCATGAGATGTTGAAACCACGGTAAAGCCCGACAATGCCATCAGAGGCTATAGTCTTCTTGTACACGTCGACCATGCCATTAAACTGCCGCTGACCACCTTTCTTGGCCGCCTTCGCATCATTGGCTAAACGGGTACGAGCGTAATCCAAAGAGTACACAAAAAGCAGAGATGATGCACCAGCTGCACCACCAGACGCCAGGTTCCCTGCAAACCACTTCCAGTAGCCATCTTTTTCTTTCTTGAAGTTAAACAGCCTCTTGAAGTAATCTTTGAACGCAAAGTTTAAAGCCTGCAAAACAAAACTATTTGCTTAGCATACCCATCTCGACGTCTATACAAATACCACGTCAAAGAAGAGAAAACAAACCTGAGTGGGGAAGTATCTGATAACATTGGCAGTGTTTCCTCTCCAAAGAGCAAGCATTCCTTCGTCTTTGACTGTTCGAGCAAAACAATCACTGATTCCTTTATATGGCTCAGAGAGACGCCCAGCTTTGATCATTTCATCTTGATTCTGAATCAAGAGCTTCACACGCTCTATAGGCGCGGCTGCCGTCTTCGAAACAGCAGCTGAGACTCCTCCCATAAGGAAATCGATCAAGAAACCAGTACCAGTTTTCTCACTAGGAGCGTGAGCTAATACAGGAAATGAACCATGAGGTATAAGAGACGAGCCAACGCCATGGCTAGTTGGCTGCAATAGACTCTGCAAACCTCCATTGACATAAGCACCAGAGACACAGTAACCACGAGCTTGCACACTCGGAGAAAGTCTATTGATCAAGTAAGATTGTCCATGTAGCTTCTGAAAGACTGATGGATGCTTTGATCCATCCATTTTTTGTACAAATCAGTAAAAGCTGACTCTGAAAAACAAAACAAAACAAAACAAAACAAAAATACAAATTAAACACCACAAAATCTTGCTTTCTCGAAAATTTCTATATTTGCATGCTTAAAAAAGAATGATCATAACCAAAACTGGAACAAAAACAGAGAAGACATCATCAACACATTTCATACGATCCTAGTTAGCTTCGTTAAAGACACCATTTCAATCTGTCAACTATAATGCGACCTAATTAGCACAAATTAAAACCTAGTTGCAGCAGCTCAATTAAATCCTCTGTTTCTAAAAGATCAAGCAACGAGTGGCGTCGAGAAAACAGAATTCACGAGAAGCAGAACAAAAAAACAGAGAGAGCTAGGAGAGAAGCATTAATGATAAAGCTAGAACTTCTGGAGTCGAGAGCTTACCGTGGATTTTTCGCCGAAGCGTTAACGAGAGAGAGAGAGAGAGCTGTGGAAAATTGCGAGAAGAGTAGGTTTCTACATGATTCTCGACTTCTGGTCCTAAACTAAAAGACGAAACTGAGCAGAAGAGAAGGTACAATTACGAAAATGCTACTGGACTCCTTTGACCCGTTTCTTTCTGGGCCCAATTTTAAGGGACCCGAGTCTTGACTTCTTCTAAATGGACCCAAAATTTATTTTCCTAGGAAGATAAAATTCATACCTAATGAAAGTGAGAGACCTCTTTATCATTATGTGATATATGTCTCATCTACCTGAAAATTAAATATAGAAAAATAGAACAATAATCAAGACTTTTTTGGTTTGCCGGAAAAATATAATAGAGGCTTGTTAACTAGGTCTTAAAAAATTGGATGTTACTTAAGAAGCAAGAAAGAAAGTTGAATCTTTTTTTTCTTCTTCAGCCGGACAGAACTTTACAGATGCAAGGAAGGTGATGTGGTTCGAATTTAGTGATCCAAAACTAGTTAGAGAAATGTTCTACAAACAATGAAACAAACCGATACGTATTGAGAGTACCAGAATATAGGCAATGATATCGGCTCATGTATTAGATAACAAGACACATCATACATGTCATGCGATATAAAATAAACTCGAATTACATGCAATAACCTTAATATGTGTAGGTAGATTATTTCAAAAGATTCAAGAAAACTAAAAGAGAACTCAGCTGGAATTCATCCGAGTAAGAAGGAAACATGAGAACTACATGTGTTCATTAAACTAAGCCATGCATAATAAACTCCACCTTAGAAACGAATTGATTACTATATATATAATATATAGATATAGATTTCTCTTCGTACACGAATCATATATATCACCTTCGCTAGCTAGTGTACTGAGTTCAATGAAGATACATGCCATATTGGTAGTAGCGTTCTTGGTCCTGATGAAGACCGCCGTTTCCCAGGACAATAATCCGCTGGAACATTGCAGAGACGTGTTCGTGAGTTTCATGCCCTGCATGGGCTTCGTCGAGGGAATATTTCAACAACCTTCTCCAGATTGCTGCAGAGGCGTGACCCACTTGAACAACGTCGTCAAGTTTACGTCTCCAGTTACTAGACTTAATTCTCGATTCTTCTATTTCGGTTTCTTCTTTCACCATCTATAATTATATTAACTACGCAGGGATCGAGGAATAGGCAGGATAGTGGAGAAACAGAGAGAGTGTGTCTGTGCATTGAGATAATGGGAAATGCAAATCATCTTCCTTTTCTTCCCGCCGCTATTAATAACCTTCCTCTCCGTTGTTCTCTTACTCTCAGCTTTCCCATCTCCGTTGATATGGACTGTTCTCAGTTATTTTCATTCTTCTCTCCATAGTTTTTTAAAAATCTTTTCCTAGAAGAAAATGTTATATATTACATTTTTCCTTGTGCATAAAGGAACTAATGAACTGGTATAATTTTGTCATTACAGGTTCAGAAACACCAAGAATCCCGACGTTGAGAAATTAAATTAACTACCAGGATATATATCTATGAATATTGGGAAGGGAAGCCTTGTAACAGTTCTATATAGTTACAAATGATATATAATCGAGTTTATTGTAGATGTAATAGTGACTAGTGTTACAAAAGTACGAAGAATTTTCTGTAAGCGATTATATATATGTATATTCATCAGATATGGCTTCTCTTCTATTTCTTAGTTTTTACAATAACCATTATTACGGGAAGCAAAAAATGCCAAAATTGTCCATTAAGAATCAAAACTTAAGGACAAAACTTCTGGCTCTCGTGACATTTCTACACTTATAATTACATAGCCAAACGGATAACATAACGAGGCTTTTAGCTTTTTACAAAGAGGAACGTGGTTTAAAATTTTGTTTTTTAACAGATGAGTAAATGGCAACAACCTAATTAAATACATCCAGTGACTTCAGCAGAGTAGATCCAACACTTTCAAAGCCACGATTATTTCAATCGATCAGCTATAATACAATGTTACATAATTTCCATATACCAAGTTACCAACACGGAAACACCACCTATATAACAGCTGCAGCGAGTAGCACAGGAAAACCCTTTATTGATTGATGTGAAAGTAAATTGAAATTGTTTTTGGGTGCATAGTGCGAGTTGTTTCAGGGGAATGGGGGTACAAATCCGAGAATTATCCGAGATAATTTCGCAATTTTTTATTTTAAAATGATTCACAATTACTTAAAATAATTCGCAATTGTACTTTAAAATATCCAAATCCAGCTCTTAACCAATTTAGCTGGAATAATTATACATATATATGAATCACCCGTGACCTAGACATGCATAATATCCAAATTATCTCATTTTTTAAAAATATACCATTCAGATAAGAATTTTAGAAAATCATTTTCCTAGCTAACGTAATGTCTATTAGGGACAATATCCCACATCGGAAGTTGAGTAGGATCTTAAGTGGTATATATAAGATATGGGTCTCTCCACCTATTGCCCACACTCTAATAATGTCTTTATTTTTTTTCTTTTTTCAAACAAGCGTTAATTATGTCCAGCTGGTTCAAATATTTAAACTGGGAAAAAATTATAAAGACTAATTAGGTCTAACAGATTAACCTATACAATTTGCATGTTTACTTAACGAAGGAAGCACGAGAGTTACATGTTTCTTTAAACTAAACATCATATAAACTAATCAACTACTAAATACATATATAGATTTGTGATGAACACGGATCATCTTAATTACCTTGGCTAGTACTCGTCAATATCAGTGAGTTACATACTAATTTTAAGATGCATCGTGCTCTATTGCTTATGACACTGATCACGTCCGCGGTTTCCATGAGTGAAGAAGAGCATTGCAGGGACATGTTCGAGAGCTTTATTAAAGGACTATCTATGCAACCCCCTCCACAGTATTGTAGAGGAGTGAGCCGCTTCAATAACGTCCTCAAGCTCACGTCTCCAATTACTGTAATTGATTCTTCACTCTCTCTCTCTCTCTTTTTCATCTATACTAAAACCGGTTGTTTAACCGTGATTAACCGGGTGGGATAACCGAGTTACTACTATATGTATAGTTGCAGGTATTGACGAAGAAAAAGGTGAATGGGAAGATAGGGGGACGGTGTGATTGCCCGGAATTAGATATAATTTGGAAAATAAGATGTAAACCTTGCGCACAAAACCCAGACCCGAATGTAACAGAATCTGAATCACAACATGTGTTGATGTGAGTGTTCAATACGTCCATGTGGGGGTGCATATGCATTCTAGGAAAGATGATCTTATAATTTTCTAGTATTTGTTCACTTACGTTTTATCGTAGTTTTCTAAGTTGTTGTATAGATATTGTCGTTTAATAAGAAATGTCACACATGCAAACCTTTGAACGTCACAAATTTCGATTCATATTTTGAACGTTGATGTTCTATTGTTTTTGTTTTTAACAAAAGTTTATCGCACTTGTTCCTCGAAATTCACATTTTAATCTTTAAGTTATCTTAATAACATAGGATGGAAAAAACAGAGCATTTTCTTGTTTTTCTTCTCCTCATGGATTCCTCTTCACTTCCCTTTTTACCAATGTCTCCGTTGCTGTCTGATTAAAAAATACGATTAATTTTCTACTAATAGTAGTTTTGGTTATCCATGTGTTTCTTTCAGATAATAGTAGTATTAAAAAAAACACAAAATTAAAAGTCCACTTTTTACTGCCAAACAGTGAGGTTCGGCTTTCCATAATTAATGATAGAATAACTTTGTCCTTCATTTTTTTTTTTTCAATCAATGACGACTTGTACCTACCACCACAATTTCATTACATAATTACTTTTTTATGAATCAACTTGGTCTTTTTAGTCGTCCAAATTGACAAGGCTTGACTCGGAGATAAGAACACAATAATCTGCCCATCCACAGAAGACAGTAAAAGCTTTTCAGAAAGTCTATAGAAAAGATGTCAAAATATGTGGATGTTGTAAAAGATGATATTTGATCATTTGGTAAAAGATGAAAACAGAGAAAACAATACAACGTACAGAGGCGTTGGTGCGAAACATCACTAATCAGAAGTTATGTTGTTCTTGTTCTTGTAACGATTGTAAAACTCTGGTTTTACACAAATCTATAAGATTTACAGCTAAGTTGTGAGTTATTAAATTATAACTTTTGACTAATATTTTGATATATAACCACTGATCCACTATCACTTAGTCTTCAATTTTTAATCGCAGAAACATAAAAACGTCTAGTAAGTCACGAAACCTTGATTAGACAAATCACCAACTCTTTGACGGCGAAGTATATGTGTGTGATTGTGAGTAAGATCTTTATCCTCTCTAGTCTTGCTGATCAAATTGAATAAAATCTTGGGATAAATGGGGATTTGGAATAATGACTCCTCCTCCCCTGAGTTTCCATCACTTTGAACTATGTGATAATCTGTAATATACATATTTTTTCTTTTCTAAAAGATGATTCTATTATTATGTGCTTGACGTAAAAATTCAATCTAAGATATGGAAAAGTTGGAGGCTTACTATAAAGGACGATCTGGAAGGAGCCAAGAAGACTCTCTGAAAGTGAATCTATTGAAAGAGAGCCGACAAGAATTTGTGGTGAGTAAGAAAATGAAAAACAAAAGGATAGTGTTACTTGCTGCATTTAATTATTAGGAACCAAAATGTACGCACTATCGCAACAAAATAAAATGAAAAGCCGAAAAGGACATTTTCATTAAACAAAGATAAGATTCAGGACAGTTGGGAATATTGTTGTACACGATTTTCCAACAAAATTCCTAAGTTTTGTTTTATGGTCAATTAAGTAGAATTGTAGGTTATAAAATTTTAGAAATGAAATTAAGAAATGGTAATAGTGTGATATATAGCCATTATTCTTTTTATTGGTTTCAATCATCTTTCACTAAAAATGTTACGTGAAACATAAATTTATTTGACAGCATTAAACAGATTATTATTTTGTGACAATAGTTTCTAGAACAAAACTATATATACTACAGTAGTATTAATTTATAAGAAAGGGGTTAAAAGGGAAGAAGAAAAGTCGTGAGAGAGAACGCGTCCGCATTGGAGGACGCAGCCGATAAAATGTTACAGTCACCGAGCATTTCACATTATTTCCTCATTCGCATCAACGAAGTCAAAACCATTTATAAACCCAAAATCTTCTTCGATCTCTCCATAATTCTCGTTTGCGTCATTCATTCATCACATATCAACCACCACAGAGACAGAGGAATAGTCTCAAAACTTTCTCAGAAATGGCAGGCAGTAATATTCTCCATAAGATTAAGGTACTACTCTTTTTATGCTTTATTCTTCTTATTTGACGGTACTACTTTGAGATGAGATCTCCTTGATCTGATCTCTTTTGAGCTCACTTTTCTCTGCTTTGGACCTGGAATCAGTTTCTCTGTTGTTAGCTCTTTCTTTGATTAGTAAAAAGTTTGAAACTTTTTTTGAGAAATAAACAAAGTTTTAAGTGAGTGAGTTAGTCAGATAAACGAATGCAGTCTCAAGGTTGATCCTTTAGCTTTATCAAATAAAAAAGGTTGATCCTTTAGAATTTTATGGTTTTTGGCTGATCCATTAGCTTAACTTTTGAGGTGGGTTTTCTCTGAAGAATCTGTGCATAGATCTCTGTTATGCTTATGGTTTGTTCATGGGGGTGATAAAGAACTTAGATTTAGATGACTCCATGAAGGCTTTTAACTGATTTGGTTTGAAGAATCCAGTGTTTCTTGATCTTGTGTGGATTCAGTATTAACTCTACTGTTTTGCTGTGGATTAGTTGAAGGCTGGGTTCTGTGGATCTGCTCCTGACATGGGAAGAGGCAAAAGCAAGATGTGGAAGAACATCACCCACGGTTTTCACTGTGTGAAGGGCAAGTCCAGCCATCCGATGGAGGACTATGTAGTGTCTGAATTCAAGAAACTTGAAGGTCATGAATTGGGTTTGTTTGCTATCTTTGATGGTCACTTGGGGCATGATGTGGCTAAATACTTGCAGACTAATCTCTTTGACAACATTCTTAAAGAGGTAAATCTTTAATTTTTGTCAAGAAATCTCTTTGGAGGCCAAAAGGAGAAACCTTTGTGAATTTTTCTGACTTATCCGTTTGTGTTTCTGCAGAAGGATTTTTGGACTGACACAGAGAATGCTATAAGGAATGCCTACAGATCAACAGATGCCGTGATATTGCAGCAGTCCCTTAAGCTTGGTAAAGGCGGATCAACAGCTGTAACGGGAATTCTAATTGATGGTAAAAAGCTAGTTGTTGCTAATGTTGGAGACTCCAGAGCAGTGATGTCTAAGAATGGTGTTGCGCATCAGCTATCTGTCGATCATGAACCAAGCAAGGAGAAAAAAGAAATAGAGAGCCGAGGTGGCTTTGTGTCAAATATTCCAGGTAAAGCTACATAATTTGTTCTAACTAGTTATGCTTTTGGTCTTCTTGGATTAAGTATTAACGTTCCTAAAATGTTGCAGGGGATGTTCCACGAGTGGATGGACAGTTAGCGGTTGCAAGAGCATTTGGAGATAAGAGCTTAAAGTTACATCTGAGCTCAGAACCGGACATAACACACCAGACAATTGATGATCACACTGAATTCATCCTTTTCGCAAGCGATGGTATTTGGAAAGTAAGTTTAATGACTCAGTATCTTACTCTGTTTCTAACCGTGGTTTAGCCAGTTTCTGGTCTACTTCTTCTAACATGATGGACGATCTTTAACTGCAGGTATTATCAAACCAAGAAGCGGTTGATGCTATCAAGAGTATCAAAGATCCTCATGCAGCTGCAAAGCACTTGATAGAGGAAGCTATATCTAGGAAGAGCAAAGATGACATCTCATGTATCGTTGTAAAGTTCCACTAATCTTCTCTTCTTCTTATCAAAAGCTATTTTGTCTATAAGTTACCATCAAGTTGCAAGATAGAGAAATATATGCTCAAGCTGTGTCTGTAAAAACCCAGTAATGAGGTTTCCCAGAAGATGTAATATATTATCGAAATCGCAACAGCCTTAAGATACAAAAGAAAGAACTGAAATTAAAAAAATGAAATAAAACAAATCGCAACAGCCTTAAGATACAAAAGAAAGATGTTCTTCGTAGTTGTTGTCATCTTCGAATCTCCTCTTCTCTGCAGAAATAGAAAAACAAAGGACAAAGTATATTGTCAGCTTTAACATACAAGCAAAAAAATTGTGGTGGATCAAAGGAATTAATGGAACTTACAAGCGCATGTGTGGTCTCTAGACATGGGGAAGTCAGAACTGAAATGACACTGGTCGGAAAGAGCCAAAACGTCTGGCTTGAGTGATTCGATGGATGTGGTCAGAAACTCCATACACCGGCAAAGCCTGCGCCTCTCCTTCCCATGCTTACGGCGGCACTGAACCAACGGCAACACTCTGCGGTGGGCGGAGACTCCTGATGGACGAAGAACATCTTGCACTGTTCTAGCATCACGTTCGCCACGTCTACACACTCCGGTGGCCAAGGACGGTACACTGCGTCGGTAGTTGTGGCTGCAACAAGAAGACACATCATTGCAAACGCTACTTTCATCATCATCCTAGCCAAAATGTAGCAATTGTTGTTGTTTTGTTTTTGTGTTGGTCTTATTTTATCTCTACCTAACGTAATCGTGACACTATCTTAACAGAAAATTCAACTTAGTAACGCATGCGAGATTTTAATGCTTTCGGCCGCGTGGGAACTATCTAAAATTTAAATATAGGCGTTTCTCGTATTTGAAATTTTAAATGGACCATTAATGGCCATGTTAGTGTATGTGTGTGGTGAAATTGCGAACTACATACAGATAACAAAAAAAAAAGAAAAAAAATCTAACTTTCTTACATATGTTAGTTTTGGAAATGCGTAAGACCATATATCACAAACTTGAACAATTGTGTTTTATGTATAAAAAAAAAACATGAATAAATGTGTTATTCTAAACTCCCATTTCCAAGACGATTAAAGAAAATTGGGTTTTCAATATCGAATTTTATGTTAAGTTATGAAGGATTTAAATAAGTTTTAGAGTATTTTAATTAGTACTGTATCTGTATGTAAGTAAAACTACAATTAAAACTTTGAGAAAAAAAAATCAATTATACAGAAAAAAAAACATTCAGAATACGTTAGAAGTGGGAACCTCAATGTTACTCGTAACCTTAAATGGTCACCGACCATTGCGCGGATCTAGTTGTTTTTATCGTGGACGTCAAAAAACCCTTTTTTAAAATTACCTCTCTAATCTTTTGACGGGAACTACACTTCGTTCCAATGGCCATTGTTTTCTCTTAATTTTTGTTTAGGCTAAACAACAACTTCAAACTGACCTCAAATATCTGTTACAAAAGTTCTGAATCCACAGAGGATTTAACTTAACTAGGCGGGATAGAATATAATTTAGGATCATAGTTAACAAATGAAAGAGACACCTTTGTCTTTCTATCCGAAAGCTCATTTAAACCTCGGTATATATGTAAACATTACTTTGACCTCCTTCACAATGTTGAGCAGATTACGTGTGTTTTGAAGGATTGGTTTTAGGGCTGGCCATTCTTCATCTGCATTTAGCATCGTTACAAAGCTCATTGGAATTCGAGGATGACTTTTTGTGTTGAAGTTGGCTACGGTTCCCACTTGCCTTTTTTCTCTCTTATTAAATTGCCCATTCACGAGGTATTGTAGTTTTTTTTGTTTTTAACAATAATTTTAAAAGACTCTTTATAAAAAGAAAGAATAACTAAAAGACAACTATAAAATTAGACACCTCTCGTGAATGCCTGAATGACCCATTTCGTATTGATCAATAACATGAAGATATAAAGACGTACCAATAATCATGTATATTTTACGGATTAATCTGTGCTTATATATATCTAAGTGATAATCTAATTTATGTTTGTGCTTGTCGCTAGTGGCTTATGGGTAGCATTTAAGTATGGGTTAGTGCTTGTCTGAGTTGTGTCTATGAACTCGAGTGATCGAGCGCACATTCCAAACTGAACACACAAAAAAAGCAAAAAAAACATCTAATTTATGTTTCATGCTTATATATATGATTCCACTTTCACAAAAGAATAAGCACACAAAAGAAAAAACAAACCAAGAGGAAGAAGTTCACTCGGAGCAATGAGTCAACACATGAACCTTCTCCTGCCTTCATTTGAAACGGACAAAGAGGAATACGATGAACGCAAGACAACAGACCACGGAGGCATCGGTGGCAGCGTCTGGAGGTTCAAAGGCAACAAAGCGGCCAAGGAAGCGGCTAGTGTCTCAATGAAAGGTACACTTGCTAGGTTATTCGACTGCTGCAGCAAAGACGTCAAAAAGACTATTTTGCCTCTGGGTCACGGCGACCCCTCCGTCTACCCTTGCTTCCAAACGTCCGTTGACGCTGAGGAAGCGGTGGTTGAATCCTTACGGTCTGGAGCTGCAAACTCTTACGCCCCCGGGGTCGGTATTTTACCGGCCAGAAGGTAATTAATTAGTTTCTAATTGTTTCACTAATATGTTTTCTTCGAAAGTTATCCGATACTGTATTTATATGACAAAAGTTTAACATAGTTCTTTATTACTATATTAGGTGAATAAGTTAGACGTAGCACTAGTTGAGAAGTTACTGCTTATAACCAGTGTCACTAGGTGAATATGGATTGGAAGGAGAAATATTAAGACATATGTAGCACTAGTTGAGATGTTACTGCATGCTGAAGTTATAATCGGTGTTTAAAAACTTGGTTTAGATTTTACTATAACATGTGCAACTATGCTAATGCATGCTCATATTAATTTAGGGCGGTTGCAAATTATCTGAACCGGGACCTTCCACATAAGATACATTCAGATGATATATTTATGACGGTGGGGTGTTGCCAAGGGATAGAGACAATGATTCATGCCCTCGCCGGACCAAAGGCCAATATCTTGCTACCGACTCTAATTTATCCCCTCTACAACAGTCACGCAATCCATAGCCTAGTCGAGATTCGCAAGTACAATCTCCTTCCCGATCTAGACTGGGAGATAGATCTTCAAGGTGTTGAGGCCATGGCAGACGAAAATACCATTGCTGTGGTGATAATGAATCCTCACAACCCGTGTGGAAATGTCTATACATATGAACATCTAAAGAAAGTACGTGAAAAGTGAAAACTATTTACTTTCTTTGAACAAAACTTTTGTTAAACATTTTATTATGACGTATAGGTGGCTGAGGTGGCGAGAAAGCTAGGAATAATGGTGATTTCTGATGAAGTTTATAACCAAACTATTTATGGAGAGAATAAATTTGTCCCGATGGGGATATTTTCATCCATTACTCCTGTGGTTACACTCGGGTCCATATCCAAGGGATGGCTCGTTCCCGGCTGGCGAATAGGTTGGATCGCAATGAACGATCCCAAAAACGTTTTCAAAACAACTAGGGTCAGTTTTTCAATTTCTCAATCATCACACGTTATTAGAAGTAAACAATGTCCTACTGGACATGATATTAATTTAACATTTTGTAGACGTGAGTCTGTTTGAACATCGAGCAATACCTTGTTGTCAATAGGTCGTTGAATCCATCAAGGAACATCTCGACATAAGTCCAGATCCATCAACAATCCTACAGGTTTGTCTCTTATGAAACTTAATGTTCCATATGACACATGCACAAATGCAACGTGTAATGCGCAATAGCTAATGTGTTGCCTTGTTTAAATTGGAAGTTTGCACTTCCAAACATCTTGGAGAAGACGAAGAAAGAATTCTTCGAGAAGAATAACTCGATCCTGAGTCAAAACGTAGATTTTGCGTTCGATGCCCTCAAGGACATTCCTTGCCTCACCTGCCCCAAGAAACCGGAGTCGTGTACTTACTTAGTGGTACCAATTCCTCTTTACCAACATATCTTTACATACGTTTTATTTTTACCTTCACAACATATCTTTATACTTAAGATATATGCTAAGAGAAATATCAATGCAAAACTAACAAATACACATTTTCTTTCCTTTTCTTTCTCTCGCCTATAATCTATATGCACTCCTAGATTTGAGTCCAGGTTTATTTATTCGTTAACAAACTATTATACTACAAATCCTTATTAACAAATACAACTTTTTCTGAAATACTAATTTTCTCAAGTATCTAACACAAATATTTTATTTTGTAACAAAAACATCAACAATAATGAAAATGTTAACATACATCACACAAAAGGAAAAAAGAAATATTTCATATATAAGAGAAACTTCATTAATCCTAACGTAAATTATGTATATATATTGAAGACAAAATTGGATCTGTCCCTCTTGGAGGACATCACGAATGATTTTGATTTCTGCATGAAGCTGGCCCAAGAGGAAAATCTCGTCTTTCTACCTGGTAATCAATATGAAACTCCTTTTCAGGTAAGCAATATTTATAAATATAAAAATTGAGAGATATGGGTTGGTTTGGAATATAATGCAGGAGAGGTACTAGGACTGAAGAATTGGGTGAGATTCTCTATCGGAGTGGAGAGGTCTATGCTGGAAGATGCATTCATGAGGCTCAAAGGCTTCTTCGCTCGCCATACTAAAACACAACTCACTTAAAAACTCAGCTTCATTCTCGGAACCTGAGACCCTATCTTTCTATATTTTTGTATTACTCTGTTCATTTTGTTTTCGAAACGTTGTGTGTGCTATGCTTTTCTGTTGGAACGTCGTTTTATTCGAATTAAACATGATGACGAAGCTTTTAAATATATTTAACAAGATTCGATATGGGGTCGAGAATTATATTAAAACACTTTGACTACCATTTATTTATTATGATACACTTTTTCAAATTTACTTGACCCTAAAATTTTTGGATATCAAATTATTCATCTTACACTATATACACTGGTCAATTTTGGATGAAACTTATATGAATAATTTATTAAAACTTATTACGATAAGGCTAGTCCGAATCCTTCTTACACGTACTTTGAAAAAAAAAACTTGTCATTTGTAAGGCATCATCAATATTCTTACGTTTCACAATTCATCTTCTTCTAATATTATGTTTCATTGGAATCCGAACGACGGAAATTTCACGTTAAAACTTTTGGCTTCTTCTTTTTTTTGGTCACGCACATCATCTATCATACTTTAGTATTATCTTCATTCAAAGTCTGTAATTCAAAGCCGTAATTAATTATGGTCACGCACATCATATATCATACTTTATTATTATCTTCGTCATTCAAAGTCTATAACTTCAGTTTACTATTGACAATCTGACGTACTGACATAGACAAAGTCTACGCTTGACAATTTTAGAATCATGCATGAACCAAAGAGTTCCGATTGTTTTACTTCTTCATCTATAAATATCTTTGTTGACCTCTCTTCATATAAACACAACATTTAGATTTCAATAGCTACTTACTCCCAACGAATATATTCACAATGAACCACAACAGCAACCTCGTTCTTCCTTCCCATCAAACCGAGACGCAGACGCAAGATGAAACCGATATCAGCGTTTGGCGTTTCAGGGGAAGCGACAACGCAGCCAAAGCCTCCAGCGTCACGATGAGAGTCATCGTCTACAAGCTCTTCGATGAATGCAGCCTGGATGTGAAAAAGCCTCTTTTACCCCTTGCTCACGGTGACCCTTCTGTCTACCCTTGTTACCGCACCTCCATCCTCGTCGAGAACGCCGTGGTCGACGTCCTTCGCTCCGGCAAGGGTAACTCTTACGGCCCCGCCGCCGGAATTCTCCCAGCCAGACAGTAATATACTAATATTTTTCTCTTACTTTACTCTTAATTACTTTGTTCCACCCACTGTAAGTCTGTAACCATTCAAAACCTAACAGTATTTTCATGGAATGTTTTGTTAATCAGGGCGGTCGCAGATTACGTGAACCGAGACTTGACGAACAAGGTAAAGCCTAATGATGTATTCATAACTGTCGGATGCAACCAAGGGATAGAAGTAGTTCTTCAGTCACTGGCTCGACCAAACGCTAACATCCTTCTCCCAAGGCCTAGTTACCCTCACTACGAGGCTCGTGCCGTCTACAGTGGACTCGAGGTCCGCAAGTTCGATCTCCTTCCAGAGAAAGAATGGGAGATTGATCTCCCAGGCATCGAAGCCATGGCAGATGAGAACACAGTTGCAATGGTTATCATAAACCCTAACAACCCCTGTGGAAATGTTTACTCTTACGATCATCTTAAGAAGGTCCGTATTCATACTTTTAATTAGCTTTGACTCGTGAGAGACTCGAAATATTGGTGCTGATGAATGAAACCTTTATAGGTGGCGGAGACGGCTAAGAAGCTGGGAATAATGGTAATCACAGACGAAGTTTATTGCCAAACAATCTTCGGAGACAAACCTTTTGTCCCAATGGGGGAGTTTTCTTCGATAACTCCGGTTATCACTTTGGGCGGTATATCGAAAGGATGGATTGTTCCTGGTTGGAGAATTGGCTGGATCGCTTTGAATGACCCCAGAGGAATTCTCAAGTCCACAGGGGTCTGTCTTCCTTTTTACTGATCATCATACTAACTTGTGTTTTTGTCGCTTGTGTTACAAGTAATCACTCTGTTTTTTCCTTTTTCTTGTAACAGATGGTACAGTCCATTCAACAGAACCTTGACATAACTCCAGATGCTACAACTATTGTTCAAGCTGCACTTCCTGAGATTTTAGGGAAAGCGAATAAAGAGTTGTTTGCCAAGAAGAATTCGATGCTGAAACAAAACGTGGAATTGGTCTGTGATAGGCTCAAGGAGATTCCTTGCTTGGTCTGCAACAAGAAACCTGAGTCATGCACTTACTTATTGGTACCACCACCAACGTCTCTTATACTCTTTCATGATTCTAGATCAATTTGGATGATTCTTATTTCTTAACAACAATTAAACTGCAGACGAAGCTGAAGCTTCCATTGTTGGAGGACATAGAAGACGACATGGATTTCTGTATGAAGCTAGCCAAAGAAGAAAACCTCGTCTTACTACCAGGAGTGGCTTTGGGATTGAAGAACTGGATAAGGATAACAATTGGAGTAGAAGCTCAGATGCTGGAAGATGCACTTGAGAGGCTCAATGGCTTCTGCAAACGCCATCTCAAGAAAACAGAATCTTCTTTTCAAGCTCTGAGCAATGGCAAAATCTAAACCACTCATCTATAGAGAGACTATACACAACCAAATAAAAAATCTGCAATTTTTGTGGTGTAAAAAACAATAATCATGTCATTTTCATATAAGAAACTCTATGTTTCTTAATCTTATTTCTTTGTTTGAGTCAAGTAGAAAAAGACATGAATAATGTTGAATCAAGACTTTATCTTTACCGTTAAAAGAGACGGACCCACTTTGCCGCCGTCAAATTTAAAAAATGCAAAAGATTTGTCTTTTACTTTCTTTCTTCATCAACGGCTCTCTGATCCACAGTAGCCGGAGAAAAAGCAGAGAGCTCAAATTGTCGGAATTAAGAATCCCCAAATCACATCTTCAAGAACCCTAATAAATTCCCAGAGATTCCTCTCATTTAATCACTTCAGATTCGAAAAAAGTTCTCTCTTTTTCCCAAAAAAAACTTTCTCATACAATGGACTCTACTACCACACCTCCTTCTCTCCGTTCGAATACTAGATCCGCTTTGCGTCTAGCTCGAAACAACAAAACTCTCGTAAAATCTCACATTCCATCTCTCGATTTGGTTTTATTGTCTCCGAAGAACAACAACGGTACTCCTTACCCATCACCTGTTTCTCTCAGTTCACCATCTTCTCCTGTTACTCTTCGTGAGATTCTCCTTTTATCTCCTTCCCCTCTTCGTAAATCGAGAACCCGTTTAAGCAATCGGTTCGATATGGAAGCTGCGGAGGCTGCTGTGACGGCACGACGGAGTAAGACGAAGGGAGGGCAAAATGGTCTTTTGGCCTCGCCGTCGCCGAGGAATTTCCGGAGGTCGAGACTAAGGTCGGAGGCGATGGTAGATACAAAGGAAAATACGGAGCCAATTGTTGTCGTGACCGATGAAAAGAAACAAAACCAGAGGAAACAGAAGAAGTTGGGTCGATCTAAGAAGGAGAAGCACAGTTCTGTTCCTCTGTTAGCTTCTCCTAGTCCATCTTCAGATCAACGTATGTCCTTCCTCTGTCTATTAGCTCATTCGATTTCACTTTCGTGCTCTAATAATTGCTCAATGATTTGTGTAATTCAGCTCAAGATGTTTGTCAAGGTGATTTAGAGCGGATTAGAGAGAATATAAGCGATTTGATTATGTGGAGAGATGTTGCGAAATCAACACTTTGGTTTGGTTTTGGCTGTATATGTTTCCTATCTACTTGCTTTGCTGCTAAAGGATTTAACTTTAGGTAACATTGATTTCTCTGTCAAGGTTTATCTTTCTAGCTTTAATCATTTTTCACATTCATGAGTTGATAATGAAACTTTGTGTGGTTTGAAGTGTTTTCTCAGCGATCTCCTATCTTGGACTTTTGTTTCTTGGGGTATCGTTCTTGTCAAATACTCTTCGCCAAAGGTACAAACTTTTAAGGTCCCAGTACATAAATATCAGCTTGAACTGCAGTTGACTGAAGTTTTGATCCATTTGTTACCATAAAGGGTTACTGAAGAAGCGCGGAGAGAGCTTAAATTGAGTGAAGATGATGTATTACGAATAGCTAGACGAATGCTTCCCATCACCAATTTAGCAATTTCAAAGACGAGTGAGCTTTTCTCTGGTGAACCAGCAATGACACTCAAAGTAGAATTTACAAAACTTTGCCATTCTCATAAAACTTCTCTCCAATGAATGTGACTCTCACGTTGATTTTGTCCTTCTTACACTGTTTTTACTTTGATTTCAGGTGGCACCTTTTGTTCTAATGGGAGCTGAGTATGGTTACCTCATAACATTGTGGAGATTATGTGCTTTTGGTATGATTGTTGAAACACTATATGTCAACATTACTCCAAAGAAAGCTAAACTGTTTTCTTTAGTTGTATCTAGTAGAATTGACACAGAGTATGCATTGTTTCTTTAAACAGGTTTCTTCCTTAGCTTCACTATTCCAAAGCTATATTCATGTTACGCAAGTCAGCTTAACCAAAAAGGTAAACTCTATTAACAGACTGCGTAGCTCTTTGATGGTTCCAATGATTGACACTAAGGATTCTTTGATCTTTGCTTATGTGTAGTTGAGTGTGCACAAAGGAGATTTGTTGAAGCTTGGGGAGTTTGCACACACAAGAAATTCGTAGCAGGCTCTGCAGTTACTGCATTCTGGAATCTAACTTCTCTCAAGACCCGTTTTATTGCAGTGTTTATCATAGTAGTAGTAATCAGATACAGACGACAGAATCTACAGTTAGATTCCGAGGATGAGGAGGAGAAGAAGCAACAAGAAAAAACTCACCCGGAGCAACAAAAATCGCCGGAGGATAAGTCAACTTCACCGCGGTCAGCAGAAGAAGAGCAAGCGTTGGTGCTAGTTGCAGAAACCAAAGCACCAAAGAAGCTTTATTAGTCTAGTCACTAGTGTCTTTTCAGTATCCACCTGTGTAATAATATTTCACATTTACGTAATAATAAATAAAGAGCAGTCATTAATATCAAATAATAAATTGACACGTGACAAGCTCATGAAACTGTGAGAAGCAGGTGATAAAAACTCTCGTCCGTCTTGGGAGAGAGCACATCGTCGTCTTTTCTTTATAAACCCTAAATTCCCATTTCTCTTCTCCAAAAGTTTTATCGATTCCACCAAATTAGGGCGAACGCGAAATCTGGGTATTGTAATTTGAAGCGATGGCGACGACTGGAACTGCTGCGGTTGCGACGGGAACTTCGACGGTGAAGAGAAAACCGGTGTTTGTGAAGGTGGAACAGCTAAAGCCTGGAACGACTGGTCACACGTTGACTGTTAAAGTCATTGAGGCTAATATCGTGGTTCCTGTTACCCGGAAGACTCGTCCAGCGAGTTCTCTGAGTCGTCCTTCTCAGCCTAGTCGAATCGTTGAGTGTCTCATCGGTGACGAAACTGGGTGTATCCTCTTCACTGCTCGTAACGATCAAGGTTATTGTTTCTCCACTTTTCTCTTGCTTTATGGATATAGAAATGGTGTCTTCGTAGTTTATTAGAGTGATAAGTCTTATCCTTTGTTGTTCTCTCGTTTGTCTTAATCAATTTCTATTTTGAGCAAATGGTAAATGTGTTTCTATTAGTACTATTTGGTAAATGATGTATCAGTTATTGTATGTGTATTTAGTGATGTCTTTGTGAAATTGAAGCTTGAAAGAATCTTGGCCTTGAGGGTCTGTAACTCTGTATAGTCTTACCTATAGTGATGATGAAACTTGCTTGGTTAGATGTTGAGTTATGTTCAATTGAATGGTCTACATTATCCCAAAACTTTCATAGCTTTTCATAATGTGAAGTTTTGTTATACCAGTTTTCGTGCAATTGATGTGGCTACTGATTAGCTCTAATGATGTTATTGGTTTTTTTTGTGTGTGTGTGTGTGTGTATAGTTGATCTTATGAAGCCGGGTGCTACGGTGATACTGCGCAATTCAAGGATAGACATGTTCAAGGGTACAATGAGGCTAGGAGTTGATAAATGGGGACGCATCGAAGCCACTGGAGCCGCGTCTTTCACTGTCAAGGAGGATAACAATCTGTCTCTCGTTGAGTATGAACTGATCAATGTTGGTGGTGATCAGTGATCTTTTAGTATGTTTATGGAGGTTAACCCCTGAGAGTGTTGGGTTCTGATTTTTCTACCGTGAAGGTCTTTGATTTAGATGATGAAGATTGTATGACTGGTCCAGAGTTGCTTGTAGGAATATGCTTCTTCTTTTTTACCCTAAAATATGCGGTCATGATCTTGCTCTGGAGAACTATTGAGCCTGCGGTAATGGCGTAATGCAATTGTTCCTTTTAATTTGTGTTGATGTAAGTTAAAGACCATTGAGAGCTTGCTTGTGCACTATCTAATACAGTAAAAATAAGTTTTTCTTTCTTAAACTTTACTAATGTCTTTGTTTTTTCATTAATTACTATTTGATGTACACTATTGTACCCTCTCGGTTACAGAGAGTTTTGCCCAACTTTTTACATCGAAAGCATCTCATCCTTGATTAATGTCATTGTTAAGACAAATTGTAAGTGCATAAAATTCATCGACGGATCATAGAACCATTGTCTAGTTAAGTCGGTCTAATTCCAAACTTTATAAATCTTTGAAATCAGAATGTTACTTTGAAGATCAGCTTTGTAACACCAAAAACGAATAGTTAATGAACACAATACGTAGTGAAGAGAAAAAAGAAAACGAAATGGGTAATAACTTAATGGCATAAAGAAAGGCTTACAACACAGCAAAAATGTTCATGTTCCTAATCTTACCCTCACTATACCAATACAATCCTCTCCACGTATCATCATCCTTGAAAGGAACAAACGGAGAAAGAGTAGAGTCACTCCACTTCTTTGATGATCTTTCTTTTGCGCAGAGGTGCTGTGACCACTGTTCCTGGAGCACTGTGAGCTTTCCTTCGTGCTTCTTTTCTTCTCTTCGAATCGTTCACAGTTCGAATGATACCCATCGCTTTGTATATTGGTTTTGGCAAGTGCCTGTGTCTGTAATTCACAATAACCAAAACGTTACCATGTTACTATAGTTATCTTTTGACAATCTCCAGAGTTAAAGCATGGGATAAAACCACAGTTTTCATTGGTCATTTACCTCACAATGCGCTTAACCTCAGAAAGATGCTTGTACCGGTTCTTCACAGCCTCGTTGTACTCATGCTTCTTTTGTTCCCTTGGAAGAATCTGCAGCACAACACACCAATTAACATTGACAATTCACCGTTCCAAGTTAAAACTTCTTAAGAAAGCATGTACGAGTAATATCTCATAATCATATGCACTATTGGATCAACTGCTAAGCCTGTGGTAACTCTTTTTTGGTCTTTATTTTGTATAAATTCACAGAATCTTACAACTCCCAATTGCTCTGATGCCTTTGCCTTCCATAGCCTGAGATTGGTGTCATCACTGCCCGATATTACATATGTAGCATCACAGCTATATTTGACACAGAATACTCTACAAGAAAAAAGAAATGAAATTTAGAAATTGCTTAGACTAAATCAAATTACCAAGGTGGTACACTAGAACATCTGAACTTGAAGTATATATAGACTGTTCAGTAGATTGTACCTCTGCATCCTCTTTGTATGGTAGATTTCCCTGCTGTGTCCTCCATTGTATGGGAAGATTCTCACAGATCGATCATAAGAACCCGTAACAAACTCACGACCAGTCGGTGAAAAGTCAATATCCATCCTGAAAAATGATGAAATTAGATAATCATAATGCATTTGGATGATATCTTGTTAAATATTATAGCTGATACTTGAGATAAATCATTCTTCATTCTTACACTGCAGAAACATGATCTTTATGCACGCACTTGGCTTCGTCCAACTTTCTACCATCAAAGCTATAGCAACTTCCATCTTCATTAGCCTATTCAGTTTCCCCATGGGATAAAATTAGCACATAAGCAAAAGACAAACGCTGATTTAGCATAGCCCATCACAGAAAAATTCACTTTATGATTATCACTTACAGCTGTCAGGTTCATAGGCTCCATGGGGTTCCATGCAATTGAATTTGTTTTTGTCTGCCAAAAGAAAAGCAATTAGCAGACCACGGTTGCAATTGTTTAGTTTGAAGGGTATTAATGATTAAATATGACGAGAATATGTAAAAAAGTTTCAACTATACCATCATGATAATTTTCCTTGCCGCAGAAGACAAGCGGAGATCATATATGGTTATGCTCCGGTCACTGGAAGAAGAGATATCCCCTTACAGTGTTAGAGAAAGCTCTGGAAGGTGTAGCACAGACAATTACATGACATATACAAGTATAAAGTAGAAAGAATATACCTAGCTGATGTAGCCAATAAATTAGGCTCTCCAGGATTAAACCGAACAGATATTACAGAGTCAGTTCCCCACTGGAAACTCTGAACTGGCTGAGACCTAATTACAAAAAGTAAAACCATAAGCCCTGCTTACGTAAAATTAAAACAAACACCAAAGATTTCTTTTAGCAGGAGCCTGAGTACCTATTATGATTCCATATATCAAGTTGAGCTCCGGCCGTAGCAAAAAGGTCACCTTCAAACTGATGATCAACAGCCCTAGAAATGACAAAAAGCTTAGTAACTCAAGTTTTTTGTACCAACAGAATCATGAGAAATCGCATAAAGAGTGTGTACGAAGTCTACCAGAAAGCATTCTTCCAGACATAGGTTGCAGATGGCTGAAAAAATAGTTTGTTAAAAGCTTGTAGTTATATACCAGCAAGAGAAAGCTCCAGATAATACAATATTGAAAGAACTACCTCAATGAAATTCTCAGATGAAATGCTAGAATCTTCAAGTGAAGGACGAGGAACATTCCACAAACGAACACTGCACAAATCCATTAACCTTAGTTTAACAGCCAAAAATCTGATCACCGACTGGAACAATAAATTGTTATTATATCTTACGTGCAATCAGTTCCGCATGAAACCAATACATTTCCATCGGTTGATGCAGTAAGACCACGCACAGCACCTTGATGACCAGGGAATTGGCAAACTGTACGCCTGCATGTTTCAAGTTCCAGAATTCATTTACCAAAAGCACAGCACAAAGCAAAGCCTTTAATACTAAATGAAGTTCAAATTAATTCAGAGGGGATTTCGTTTTCAAGATTTTAACCTTGAAGAGATATCCCAAAGGCGAATATCTGCAGAGAAGAAAACGATACATAGTATCAGTAACATCAATGGATACAAACAACCAGCTTACATAAATATGCCATTAGATAATTACCTCCATCCATAGAAGCAGAGAAGATTCCTTTGAGGTAATTTGGGTTCTTCGCCATACATGAGACTCCATCACGATGACCATCCATTGCTCCAACAAACGGCCTTGCAAATATCTACAGAAAAACAAAAACAGAGCCAAATTTGGGGACTGCTCCATAACTAAACAACACAGACAATCAAAATTGAAACTCAAGAGCACACCTTTTCTAATTTGGCAGCTGTAAGAGCTCTCTGGTATTCCACGGCCTTCTCCATAGGTCGAAGACTTGGGTCGAAGTTGTGAAAGACCCTCTGGAAACGAATTGATAATGTTATTGATAGTCTAAAGCTAAATTTTGTGATATGGGAAACGAATTGGATATGCAAAAATTACCTGAAGATCCTGACTTCTTTCTCGAGTGTATTCATCAACCGATCTTGATAACGTCTTAATCTTCATTGCTTAATACTACAAAAAGGTCACGACGAAGACTAACGGGGAAGAGAGACACAGAGAGATACAGAGTCAAAAGTGAGCTAAGTTCTCCAGACAGAAAAACCCTAGATGAGAGGTTTTGGGAGAGGTGACGAATCTGAGATGGGCCTAACTTAAAAATATTTAGTCCTTAATGGGCTTTTTATAATTTATTATAATTGGCCCAAAAGTTACTATTGCAAAACTTGCTCGAGTTTAAGTTTTTCTGTTACAAAATGCGGGACATTTACAAGGTTAGTGTTTAATAATTTATCAAGGAGTTGAGTTCTTTAAAATCATGAATTCGAGTACGGCCGATAACAAATAATTGATTCAAACTATTTAAATCTGTTTTGATCCAATCCGAAGATGTTATTGTAAACAAAACTCTGAAGAATTCTCTGGTTACCTAAAATGCATGACTTTGAATACAATATCATTACCGTTGGACTTTTACTAGTAAAGTTGGTTAATACAAGACTATTCTTCAAATTTGGACAAGTCAAGATTCTCGTGTTTTGAATTTTAAGGTTTCTTATAATTAAACAGTCCTTTAAAATATAGTTGAATTCAAAGAACACTCATATGCTTGTATACATTTTATACTATTTAGCAACAAACTCACACAAGCTTTTCAAGTATTCAAATAGGAAAAAACCACCTACCAAACACTTTACTTTGTTCTCTAACTACTTATATACCTACTAACGCAGTTGATACGTAATTTTATCTTACATTTCAACCTTTTTCATTAACTCATAATGGATTATTGTCCACTCAAACTACACTGACAAGAGAATTATTTAAGTGAAACTGTGAATTGGTCCTCCTACGGTACTTTTATTTAGTCAATGGTAACTTACGCGTTAAGTTTCAAATTTCATATAAGACTTTTCAGAACGAAATTATGCCTATGATATATTGCGAAATTTCTTGAAATATTTTATTGATATGTGATTCTATTAAAATAAATAGCTTAAATAAGAATTGTATCTTTGAAAGATACAATTGCTATCAAATGATCTAGTATAAATTAATCATTGGTACCGCGTAAACATCTTGATAAAATTGCATCAATTAGTTTTTCGAATAAAACACTTGTTTTTAAAAAATTTATGTGTAAATATAATTTCGTTAACAAAATTCTCATTGATTATTTTTTACCTCTAAAAAACTAAAAACCACCAAAATGGGTATAAATGTAATTTGGCACATCGTAAAGTGTCATAAGAGCGACCCGTTCAAGTCATAATACTTGGTCAACACGCAAAATCGTGAGCTAGCGCCGGGAAAACCCGACCTAAGTGATGAACTCTCTCAAGTCATGACCGCTTCCTCGTCAAATAACTATAAATATTCCCTCTCATTTATTTGATTTCCCACATAACCATATCTCTTAATTTTCTTTGATATCAAACAAAAAAAAGGCTTCTGTTTTATTTTATTACTTGTCGGTACAACATAAAGAAGAGAAAGTAAAATACGATGAGAAGAGTTAGTTGGTCTACTGTTTTGATTGTGGTTGTGATGGTGTCGTTGTTTTTCGTAGAACACGTGGTGGTTCCGGCTGCGGCGGGGAGGGTTCTTACTGAAAAATCGGGAGATGGAAGTGCGACTATGACGGTGGAGAAGATGAAATCGACGGTGGATTCTTGGTTTCAGCGTTTGGCGTCGGGTCCAAGTCCAAGAGGTCGCGGCCATTAAATTTTCCTTTTTTACTTTTTTTTTCCTGGCCGGAGGAGATTAATTAATCTCGATATACCCCATATGTATACCAGAACAAACGGTGAAAACTGTATTCCATTCATTTATTTCATTATTTGTTTTTTTTTTCTTTAGGCAAAGTTCATATAGTTAGTGACAGAAACTAAAACCCTCAATATACATGTACATGATTTTTGCTTTTGCTGGTTGCTAATTTTAATAAGATTTTATACTTCTGGTTTATGTTTGGGAACGAACTTATTCAAAAAAAAAAAAAAAAGATACACCGAGGAAACAAGTGAGTCGTGCACGCCATCTATGTAAAATTGTAAATATGTAGCCGGGCTAGCTGGGTCACCCTTTCAACATTTTAATAATATTACATAGTTTTGGCCAAATCCGGAAACAACGAGAGGAGCCTTTGCATGTCACAAATTGAAGTTGGAGTGCGTACAAACCAAGAACTTGAAGTTCCAGGGCAGCAAACCAAAGAGCCCATAATCAATAAGCCAAGTTTATAGAAACGTCGAACGAGTTGATTTGAAGGAGTTGCAGGTTAAGAGAATTGGATTTGGAAACTTATCCAGCTTTTAGAATGCGATATTAAAGTAGTGCACAAGAAGTTCCTATATATTGCAATGAAGCTATTTTTTCTTTTAAAAGGAGAGATTGTGAACCATTTCCTGGGAACAGACGGGAATAAACTAAAAAACTTTTGACAACCGTAGTGAAAGTATTCAAAGGCTCTCTCTCTTTCTTCAAATGCTTGCAACTTTGGATTTACTCCTCTCTGTAGTCTGGATTTTCCTTCAATATGACGAAACCTTCTAATATGGGCGACAACGGAATGTACCTGTGACCCAAAAAGAAGCAGAGTTTTTTTAGATTCCAATATGTAAAACAGAGTTTTATTTCGAGTAGGATAATGTAACAAGGGGATTAGAGGAACAACATACTTCTCGGTTGCGAGTTCAGCTCTCTCCCCAGCAGCAAGGAGAACAGGTGTTGAGTGCGTTTGGAACCCAGTGATTGTCTTAGGTCGGCCTGCCTGTCCAACCACATCAACCGCTTGTCCTACCCGCACTGGCACCGAGATGGGCTTCAGGCTCTGATCCACCGTCAGCATCATCCTTGGCTACACACTCAAACCGTATTGTGTTAGTAGATAAACTTAGTTCATTAAAAAAAAAGTCATCAGACAGAAAATTGCACTCACCTGCATCGCCAAAACAAGGAAGTAGAGCACATAGTGATATTTCCCCAGTATAATGGATTTCATGTCAAGGCATGCATGCAACAATGTCACTATACCAGCAAGTGCGGTTCTAGGTACAAAATACAACACCCAAGTTTAGGATTCACAAGGTGGAGCTTTGAAAGCAAAGTATACATAAAATATATGTTATAACTTACGGCGATAGCAAGAGCCGTTCGGAGTGGAAAGGATTGAGAGTTAAGAGACCCTTTCCCATATGCACAAACCCTTGAGCGATGCGCACCTGCATTGTGACTTAAGACAATGAGAACAAGCCTATCATAAGTAGAAACCGTGTTTATTCCATGAAAACTTAAAAAGAAATCATAAAACGTTACACAGAAAAGAAGGCTGGCATCCTTGTAATAATAGCTGGAGAGATTTCTAAGCATGCCAGCTATCCTTGCATTGTTGGTTCCAGCGCCTATCAATCCAAGGGAGATAATTGCTGCCTGTAGGAATCAGATGAAACATCAGTCCAACGCTGCATAGCAAGTCAAAGAAATAACTACTCTACCTCAACCATGAGTGGCGAAAAGATAACTCACCATTGCAACTTCTGAATCTGTGTCATGGCTTAGTCTGCTCAAAGTGTCCATAACAGTCACCTGGAATTATAAAAAAGTTAGAGAGTAACAACAGTATTCTTAAGCAGAAAAGTAACTGCACGCCGCCGAAAACTAGATATGCAAAAATAATACTCACCTTTGGGTTTGATATACATAGGAGACCAAGAGCCAAAGGCACTGCACGTCGAATGTTCTGCTCTCCATACTGTAGTACGCGCTCCAAAGAACGGATCTCCATATCCAGACCCAATTCCTCAGACATAGCAACCATAGCTAATCCAATCACAGCTGGACCCTGGTGGATATCACCTTTCACCAGATGCTCTCCACACTGAGCCAGAAGGTCTTGGACCTGAATAGTTTGAATAGTTTGAAGAGTCAGACTAAACTAGAAAGAAGTGAATAATCTAATTCAACCACTAGCACACTTGATCAGATACCTTAAGGACATTCCCGGTTCCAGCATATGCACATGAAAGAAGTGTCATATCACAATACTTTCTGATTTTCTCATTGAACGTCTTTGAAACTTCTGCAGTAGCCTCCACACTTTCCTGCTCGATATTGGAACAAGTTAAAACTAATAATCGGGGAAATAACGATCAAGTACACGAACAAGAAAAATAATCAAGTATGACTGGCTGCCCACCTGTTTGCCAAGGTACAAAAGACCAAGTCCAAGAGGCAAGAAACGAGTGAGGGCTTCACCCAGCTCTGCCTCGCTCCGATCCATCAAAGCAAATATAATAGATTGTGCAACCTCTTCGTTACACGAACCAACATAAATCATCCCCAAACTAAGTGCAGCAAATGCAATCACATCGAGAGGTGCGTTGGCATCATTTAGTATTGGAGACAACCTGATTTTTATCTATCCAAACAGTGAGCATGTTATTGTCTCGTCAACAGAACATTCAACTTAGCACCATAGGTAAGAAGATAACATGTATTCACCTGATCATTTTGGGAACCCGCATATGCAATCCCGAGACCCATAATAGCACCAATTCGGACAGATGAATCCTCATTGTCAATATAACCTGAAAGAAGGGCAAATGCCTGAGAAAGAGAGCTGAGTGAGAATGAATGGCGAAAAATTGTGACACAGAGGTTCCCATATTAAAAAAAAAAAAAAACTCACAGGGTCACAATCATTCTTAATGCCACAATTAACAATCCCAACTCCCAGCAGAGCTCCAGCAACGACGGGATTATCGTTACTATGGAAATATTTGTCGAGATGACCTAGTCCGGTCTCCACATCCCACAATTGAATCATACCCTAGAATTGTTGTTAAAACAAGTTCGTGTTACAATTTTACTTCCAAAATAAAAACATAGCTAATCAATTTATCAAGTAAGATGAGGTATACCAGACTAGCAACTGCACTGGTCTTTCCATGTTCTTTATTTTTGAAGAGCCAGTTTCCAGCCGATCCACTGGTTGAGTCAGATGGTACTGTCATTAATTTGTCCTGCAATAAGGAAATATATGAAAAGGGCAGCTTCCAAAGTTCTTCTTATGTTGCACATTAAGATCCTGTAATCATACCTGGCCGAATCCAGCATTTACAAATGCATTCACAAAAGTCGCAGATAGATTTTGCCTAGCTGAGTCCACACTTGGACCAGAGCTAGCCCTACCATCAAGCAAGTGAGCCTGCAAATTTCAGTGGACAGGTAAGAGGCACTTCCATAAACATATCCTGTAACCAAATAAACCAGTAACAGACATAATATTCAATTAAACTGATATACCTTGTAGATGTCTTCAGGCGTCTTGGCCTCCATGACCTCAATATCCCTAGCAAGCGTCAGATATCCTTCACTCAACTTAGAGTTGTTAACAATATCCTGTAGCGCTTCTTTGTCTTCGTCATTTGCAACCATCTCTTGGTCAAGCTCAAAGGTCATACCCTGCATGGAGAAATAACAAGAGAAAAATAAATATAAGAAAATAAAAAATCAGGTACTGCACCTTTATGCTAATTTAAATTATTAAGAACTTACATGACGTGCAATCATGTAGCAGAACTGTTTCTTTTTTACCAGATCGGTACATGAGGTAAATACTTGCTTCACATACTGCACAAAGGAAAAATATATATCATAAGAAAAATACATAAGTTAAAGAAGAGCTTTTCCCAGCTGCTCCCATGTTGCAGAAAGAGGATATTAAGTTTTATATGAAGATTAGAACCATACCTGCATGTTATCAAGAAATAATGCAATTTGCAGCGCGTTTGGATATTCTGCAAACTTAATGTAGATCATGTAAGCAATATCTAGAACCAACATGTCATCTGGTCCTGGAAGATACCTGGAAAAAAACATACAATATCAACGGGACTGATAATGTGCAAGATAACCAAGCAAAGCTCATGAGAGCTTGTCTCATATGAAAATAACATAATTAAGGGTGAAACGCCAGTCGAATGAATAAGCTAAACATATTGAAATTACTTTGCTGCACTCGTGAGATAGTTGCACGTCCTCCTGAAATTTGTATTGTCAACATGCTCAAGTAAGAGATCAAGATCCTCAACATCCATTAAAAGGTCAACAGCTTCGGTTTCGGCATTATGCTGCAAAGAACAAAAGGGAATCCTTCAAAAATGTGAACAAAACAAGAGGCGCAAATTTCACGCCTATCAATGAAACTTATATTAATATACAATGGACCCCTTGTTATTACAAGAAAAGTAAGAATGACAAGGATCTCACCTTCATGTGAAAAGAAACAATTTGCTGCACAAGATCCATTAAGTCTTCAATAGAGGACTCTTCACCCTGATATAACAAAAAGAATGAGCATTATAACCATATTCAGTAACGAGCCCATTGTCATAATATTCATTAACAAACCATAATATCCATGACGTTGCCAGAATATGAGTGAAACTCCTCGAGCTAAAGAACATTGCCAAAGACCAAATTGTTTACTAACCTGACGTATTGTATACTCTTTTGCAATCTCTCCAGCCAAATTCCTGACATACTCGTGACCCCACGATCCGATGTCACTCTCTGATCCATTCAACCTATAGTTTAAGCTTTCCTGAAAGAGTATTGCATAACAAAGGATCAGCAACAAATAGCTTAAGTCAAATTCTACCAAGAACCACAAAACACAAATCTGGTAAGGCATATCATAAGAGGAAAACAAAAGGGAATCTAGTTAAATGAATGTGAAGCAAATAGCAATAGGCAAGAAACTCCTACAACAGTAGCAAGAAAGCATACCCTTTCACCTTCAGCAGACATGGTCAGTGCCAGGACAGAAAGTATATCAGCCAACATTTTCTGCAAAAACGAGTGCGATCTTATAATCCAGACTCAGTAGAACGACTAAGACGGTGTTGATGAGAAATGACTTAAAATGTTTGAAATCGTACTTTGAGATCAGACTCTGCCATTTTTGCATGAAATTCTTTAAGAACTCCATAATGAGGGCGGAGAAACTTGAGGGGTTTTGGAACTGATGTCATGGAGCTTGTTGAGTCACGAATTTCCTTCCTACATACCAAAAGAGATCGATCAAGATTAGACTATGAAAACAGTGAAAGCACTAAAAGCAGCAAAAGAAGTGTCATAAGCCCATTAAAGAAACTCCAATAGAAAATTATCAGAATATTTGCATCTAATCAAATCAAGGATGGGTTTAAGAGATACAAAAACTACCTCATGCTTTCAAGAGCAATCTTCTGTAACTCAGGATTGGGGTCCTGAACTCTCTCAACATAGAGCTCCAGATTCTGCTTTAGTTGCAAGTCCTCTTCAGACTACAATAACATCATATGCAAATTGAGTCAGCTGCCAATCAAACCAGCTAAAACCATAGCCATAGTACAAAAGATTCCTATTAATTTAACTCCATGTGACTTAAACCCTAACAAGAATTGTATCTTCCCAGAACGAGTTATAATGTGGATTTAACCAACTTCTTAACCTCGCTTTCTAAATAGCAATGCGACATTCACAATATATCAGCTAAACCGTACATCTCGGAAAATCTACAGCTTAATCGTGAGTTTTTTCCGATCTCCCTGGATTCTTTCTAACTCAGCTAAGCACGATTCCAACTAATAATCGAAATCGATATAAAGAAAACTCACCAGATCCTCTTCCTTTTTATCATCTTTCTTCTTGGAATCCTTAGAAGGAATCTTCGTCGTAGCTTCGTCCCGCTTCGCACCACCGCCAACACTGTTCGGATCCGGAACTGGAGCCATTGTAAGTCAGACTATCACCTGATCAAATCAACGAATCCAAACAATGAGTATCGAAATTCGTAAAACTCGGAAGAATCGAGCAGCTTCTATCTTATGAGCTCTCGCGTAAACCCTAAGTCTCTCTGGAATGGCTCGTTAGAGAAGAACTATGCTTTTCTTCAGGAACTGTAGCAAAAAGGTTCAACTGTAAAAAATAAATACTATCAGATAAAAAAAAGTACTTATACGGAAGAAGATTACCCCTCGATCAAGAATTCCATTGTGGGCTCAGCCCATAATAAATTGGGCTATTCATTGGGCCATAGTATTCTACTATGGTCTCTATATAAAACACCTTGTCTTTGGCAAACATCTCTATATATAATCAACACTTTAAAATTTATTTTATTTGGGCGATATAGCCAATCACAAAATAAAGGACTCCAAAAACATCTATTTTATCGGATTTACATTTGATCAATTTAAATTCGAAGCAACTAATTCGATCGGATTTAAATTCGAACAACATAATAATAGCAACATTTATATAAATACGTTACATGTCTTAGTCGACATGTTCTTTTATGGTAAAGTTAGCAATATTAGTCGAACTCAAACATATACCTTCACATAATGAAAGAGGAAATAACATTTAATTGTTTTTATAATTAATAATATAAATGGGAGAATCTGAATTACTTGAGCGATAATAAAAGAAGAAAAGGAAAAGAAATGGAGAAGGGAAGAGGCAAGATGGCAAAGCTGTGATTTAAAACACCGTCACCTCCCCGTCAACGGAGACAAACAAAGATCGTGTTTTCTCGAACCTTCCACGAGATATACTAAGCCAAAGAAGAAGAAGAGACCTGAGACGAACAAGAAATCCAGAAATTACCAATTCCTTTTTTTTGTTTAATCGAATTCAGGAAAAGTGAAGAAACGAAAGAGAGAAGACAAAGAAGAAGAAGGTGAGATGGGAGTTGATTATTACAAGGTTTTACAGGTTGATAGAAGCGCTAACGACGATGACCTTAAGAAAGCTTATAGAAAACTCGCTATGAAATGGCATCCTGATAAGAACCCTAACAACAAAAAAGACGCTGAGGCTAAGTTCAAGCAGATCTCTGAGGCCTACGATGTATGTGTTTGATTCCTCCACTGCTTTTGCTTTATTGAAATCGTCCCTAAAGTTTTGATTTTTATTTCTATTGAGAAATTTTCATTCCCTTGATACTGTCGGTGGTCACGAACTTGTTTCTGATTTTTGATATGAGATGCAATTAGTCTGATTTCACGATTTGATGTTGTGTTGGTTCGTGGGGTTTTTAGATTTCGTGTCCCTGAGTAATTCGAATCATAGTATATAGTAAAAGATGATTGCTTTATATTTGGGCAAGCTAGGTTATCTCCAAAGCTCTTAATTTGTGCTTTCTTTGCTGATCTTCTGAGTCATGATTTATCCGTTTTCTTAACTCTGTGATTGATTATTGAGAACCTCTTAGGCACTCTGTACTTGTCAATGTGTAGCTTAGGATTATGAGGAACATACTAAGATTGTTTGATTTGACTCAGGCTTTTATGAGGCTAATGTTGGTTTTTGTTGTGAGATGATTAGGTTCTTAGCGATCCTCAAAAGAGAGCTGTATATGATCAATACGGTGAGGAAGGGTTAAAAGGGAATGTGCCACCTCCCAATGCTGCTACTAGTGGAGCATCCTACTTCTCAACAGGAGATGGATCTTCGTCTTTCAGATTCAACCCGAGAAGTGCAGATGATATATTCGCTGAGTTTTTCGGGTTCTCGACCCCGTTTGGTGGCGGTGGTGGTGGCACTGGAGGGCAGAGATTCGCTAGCCGCATGTTTGGTGATGATATGTATGCCTCGTTTGGTGAAGGAGCAGGTGGAGGAGGAGCTATGCATCATCATCACCATCATCATCATCACGCTGCAGCTAGGAAAGTGGCTCCTATCGAGAACAAGTTGCCTTGTAGCCTTGAAGATCTCTACAAAGGAACCACCAAGAAGATGAAGATCTCCAGGGAGATTGTAGATGTCAGCGGGTAAGTGATTGAACTCAGATACCATTTCGATCACACTTATAACATTTTGTTATTAGGCTTATCTACTAGTCAACCTAGAGCATGGTTTTAGAAATATACAACCTCCCAAGTCCCAAGTATGATGAACATATATGAAACAAAGTTTCAAGCTTTTAGATTCTGCAACATTCCCCAGCTTCCATATGGTTAATTGTTGATTTGAGCTGACCCTAGTTGTTGTCTTAACAATATCTAATATCTGTCTTCTGGTAAATGCAGTAAGGCAATGCAAGTGGAAGAGATTCTAACGATTGGAGTGAAACCCGGGTGGAAGAAAGGCACAAAGATCACATTCCCAGAGAAAGGCAATGAGCATCCAGGTGTGATTCCAGCGGATCTAGTCTTCATCATTGACGAGAAACCCCATCCAGTGTTTACCCGTGAGGGCAACGACCTGATTGTCACACAGAAAGTCTCACTAGCTGATGCCTTAACAGGCTACACCGCAAACATAGCGACCCTTGATGGCCGTACACTTACAATCCCGATCACAAATGTGATCCATCCAGAGTATGAAGAGGTGGTTCCTAAAGAGGGAATGCCACTCCAGAAAGATCAGACAAAGAAAGGGAACTTAAGGATCAAGTTCAATATCAAGTTTCCAGCGAGATTAACTGCGGAACAGAAAGCTGGGTTTAAGAAGCTTATTGGGTGATGATTAAAGCATCTCTGTCTTGTGATGTGTGGAGATTGGGATAAATTTGGTAATATACAATTTATAGGGAATTATCTCCCTCTTCATTAAATTTCGTGTTGTTAAACAAGTCTTCTTTTTAAAGAATAGTTTTTTCAAGATTTGGTACATGTCCTCCATAAACAAAAATTGAAGATCACAAATCTTTTTGTTATACAAAAGTTTTTCAGTTCTTGTCTAGAGTATGAAATTATTCTTTGGTAAGGGGAGATCCGATGCCATGACGGCGTGTAGGGAACGCTAGGAAGAAGGCACCACAAATGACGCCGATGACAAAAGGTAAACTGGTAAGAATCTCCTTGGTTTCCTCGGAAGGAACGGGGAATAAACAACGGGTTACGTTCTGATCAAACATGGAGACTGCGAAGAAGACGAGCATTGACATGATTGCGTGAATAAAATCAAGAATCTTGAGCTTATACTTTTCCTTCTCCTCCTCCGTTAAAGTAATCGATCCATCCATCACTAATAGCCCACTCCACGTTGCCAACCCGTACCTAACCTGCAACATTAAGTTTGGTGCTTATGTCAACAAGTTGTTATGAATGGTACAAAACAGCGGAAAATGTGACAGAGATATGTATATATACCTTGCCGTTTGGGTCTCTAATGGAGTCGGTAAAGGAGAAGAGGAAGCAGGAGATGGCGCATAAGGAGACGAGGAAGCAGGTGAGCCAGCGACTGGTGATGGTGGGACACTGACCTTGATGGGTTAGGACCGGACACATTATTTGAAAACTCATTACAGAACCGGTTGGGAGCAGATTTGATAGATGAGCTGTTCCTTTGAATGTTTTCCTCACAACTCTCTCTACTTTCGACTTTGGTTTTCTTGGTGCCGACGGCAACGATGCTATCAATGACTGCTTCGTCTCCTCCATCTTCAATTGTTTTTTCGTTAATCACTCTGCAAATTCGAATGATTATATATGTTTCTTTTTTTTGTCTCTATGGTTAATTCTGATTTGAAAGAATTGCACAAGATTTTATGGGTTTCGATTTCTTTCTTTTTTGGTGTTTGCTTCCGTTGAGTTGTTTGTTCAGGTTTCAAGGTTGATATTCTGTTCTTCCATTTTTATGTTTCTGTTGCATGTCAGGATTAGCAATAAAAAACGTAAAAACCAAATAACATTTGAGTAACGAAACAAGAAATAGGAGTTTTGTAACAGAAAGGATTAAACTAAAACTCTGTCACCGTTTCCTAAGAAGATATATCATTATCAAAGTTACTTTTATTATATTGATATAGTAAAACTTTGCTAAACTAGTAAAAACTAGTTTTTCGAAAATAATCTAGATTAGAATTCTCCAAAGACGTGGCTTAATTCTAATCTGTCTAACGTATGGACCATAAAGAATTGTATTAAATTGGTCTTTGAACGAATTTATTCTTCGGCTAAAAGAGGTTATCGGTTGTGAAGTGGACCTGCAATTTCATTTGTTTGTTCATAAGAATATATGAACGAGAACTTAGGTGACCTCTATTTCATATAACTTTTACATACTGCATACTGGTAAATCATATGAAATATGGACTTTTAAAACGAAACAAAAATCACGTATAACCCTATTAGTGTATATAGAGTCTCTGTTGTGTTGAGACTCTGTTGTGTTGAGACTCTATATACACTAATAAACCCTTTTTACTTCTTTGTTCCATACGAATTAAGCTTCAGAATAACAGAATTTAAGAGAATATCGTTATTAACAGCAAAAGTCCAAAACAATTAAAAGGCAGAGTGCTTGTGGAGACGTAAAGGGAATGCAAACTAAGAAGAAGAAAAGTCATTATCGTTAGAGGACCAAAGACTTAAACATTATTGGATTAAGGTGACATCATAGTGCATAGTGCGTTGTACCATCGCGCAAACTCGTGATATTCGATCACGGATTAAAGCCATGATCTATCATTTTCTCTTCTTTCCCCCCTTAAATCTCGTTGTTTTTTCAAATCATAGTGACTGTTGCTTTTCCCATCGAAATGAAAGTAATCTAACAAAATCTACTGTTAGATCATGTTTCTCCGACCAACCAAATTTGACCTTGTCTACATATACACGTGGCTTCACAAATGCGCATCAAGCAATTGGAACTTGGAAGCATCACTATAGTTCTAAACTTCCAATTAAAAGATTGTTAGTCAATCTAGGGTTGGGATCATAGGTGGCTAAGTTTTCGGTTTAACAAATTTTCGAGATCATCGATATAAAATCATAGGATATGTCCTCATCACAATACAGTATACACACACACATAAGTGATTAAGTTATGCATTCATAACATTAATCCAGAAGCTTTATATGCAGACTCGAAAAGTCAACATAAATCCAGCATTACATGGCCCATTTGTCTCCATCATTTTGACCATCATAGCATTTCAGTTGACTTGGAGAGTGACCATTGGTCCATTCTGTTTCTTTTCAAATGAACAATTAAATGTTTGTTCATTTATCAAAAAAATATTTTTTATAAAATTACCTTATGTAATTATTCATAATCCGATTTTTTTTTAATATCACTTTACAAATTTGTTTATGATTTATATGTACAGTAGTACTTTGCTCCGTAATCGATTTCACATGGATGTATACTATTGCCTCCTAATTCTTCCAATATCGGAAAACATGTCTCACCCATGTCTTGTCACAGTGCTCGTTTCCCTTTTTGCTTCTACAATTCCTTATAATTACCAATCCATAATTTCGTTTTATTCACAAATCCAAAGCATGAAAAAAGAAGAATAACGATTCCTTTTCCAAAAAAATGCTTTATTGTCTTATTCTCCTCCTATGTCTCTCTTCTACGTATCTACCAAGTCTATCTCTAAACCAAGATGCCACCATTCTCCGGCAAGCCAAACTGGGCTTATCCGACCCGGCCCAGTCCCTATCTTCATGGTCCGACAACAACGACGTCACCCCATGCAAGTGGCTAGGCGTGAGCTGCGACGCCACGTCAAACGTTGTCTCCGTCGATCTCTCAAGCTTCATGCTCGTCGGACCTTTCCCCTCCATCCTCTGCCACCTTCCTTCTCTCCATTCCCTCTCTCTATATAATAACTCCATCAATGGCTCTCTCTCCGCCGACGACTTCGATACGTGTCACAATCTCATCAGTCTTGATTTATCGGAGAATCTATTGGTTGGATCCATCCCAAAGTCACTTCCTTTCAATCTCCCAAACCTCAAGTTCCTTGAAATCTCCGGAAACAACTTATCAGACACGATCCCGTCGAGCTTCGGAGAGTTTCGAAAGCTTGAGTCTTTAAACCTCGCCGGTAACTTCCTCTCCGGTACAATTCCCGCCTCTCTCGGTAACGTCACGACTCTTAAAGAACTCAAACTCGCTTACAATTTGTTTTCTCCGAGTCAAATCCCGAGTCAACTCGGAAACCTCACGGAGCTCCAAGTTCTCTGGCTCGCCGGCTGCAACCTCGTCGGTCCGATACCTCCGTCTCTGTCCCGGTTAACTAGTTTGGTTAACTTGGATTTGACATTTAACCAACTCACAGGATCTATCCCAAGTTGGATCACGCAGCTAAAAACCGTCGAGCAAATCGAACTATTCAACAACTCGTTCTCAGGCGAGTTACCAGAATCCATGGGTAACATGACGACGCTAAAAAGATTCGACGCGTCGATGAATAAGCTGACAGGAAAAATACCCGACAACTTGAATCTGTTAAACCTCGAGTCACTCAATCTCTTCGAGAACATGCTCGAAGGTCCTTTACCGGAGAGCATAACTCGCTCCAAAACCTTGTCAGAACTCAAGCTTTTCAACAACAGACTCACCGGAGTATTACCGAGTCAACTCGGCGCTAACTCACCGTTACAGTACGTGGACTTATCGTATAACCGATTTTCCGGCGAAATACCGGCGAATGTCTGCGGTGAAGGGAAGCTAGAGTATCTAATTCTTATAGACAATTCGTTTTCAGGAGAAATCTCTAATAATCTCGGAAAGTGTAAGAGCTTGACCCGGGTCCGATTGAGTAACAACAAGCTTTCGGGTCAAATCCCACATGGATTCTGGGGATTGCCTCGCTTGTCACTTCTCGAACTCTCTGACAATTCGTTCACCGGAAGTATTCCTAAGACGATCATCGGCGCGAAGAATCTATCGAACCTACGAATCTCAAAGAATCGATTTTCAGGTTCAATCCCCAACGAAATCGGATCGCTTAACGGAATAATCGAGATTTCCGGAGCGGAGAATGATTTCTCCGGTGAGATTCCTGAAAGCTTGGTGAAATTGAAGCAATTGAGCAGGCTTGATCTCAGTAAGAATCAACTCTCCGGTGAGATTCCTAGAGAACTTCGTGGTTGGAAGAATCTAAACGAGCTTAATTTGGCTAATAATCATCTCTCCGGTGAAATCCCTAAAGAAGTCGGAATCTTACCTGTTCTCAATTACCTTGACCTTTCAAGCAATCAATTCTCCGGTGAGATTCCGTTGGAGTTACAGAATCTGAAGCTAAACGTTTTAAACCTTTCGTATAATCACCTCTCCGGTAAAATCCCTCCTCTCTACGCTAATAAAATCTACGCACATGACTTCATCGGAAATCCCGGTTTATGTGTTGATCTCGACGGCCTTTGTCGGAAGATCACACGGTCTAAAAACATCGGCTATGTATGGATTCTTTTAACGATTTTCTTACTCGCCGGTTTGGTTTTCGTTGTCGGGATCGTTATGTTCATTGCCAAGTGTAGAAAACTCAGAGCTTTGAAGAGTTCTACTTTAGCAGCGTCGAAATGGAGATCATTCCACAAGCTTCATTTCAGTGAGCACGAGATAGCTGATTGTCTCGATGAAAAGAACGTAATCGGGTTTGGATCTTCTGGTAAAGTCTATAAAGTTGAGCTTAGAGGTGGAGAAGTTGTAGCTGTGAAGAAACTTAACAAAAGTGTTAAAGGAGGAGATGATGAATACAGTAGTGATTCGTTGAATAGAGATGTTTTTGCAGCGGAGGTTGAAACGTTGGGGACGATTAGGCACAAGAGTATTGTGCGTTTGTGGTGTTGTTGCAGCTCTGGTGATTGTAAGTTGTTGGTGTATGAGTACATGCCTAATGGGAGCTTAGCTGATGTGTTGCATGGTGACCGCAAAGGCGGTGTTGTGTTGGGTTGGCCAGAGCGGTTGAGGATTGCTTTGGACGCTGCCGAGGGTTTATCATACTTGCACCATGATTGTGTTCCTCCCATTGTGCACCGCGATGTGAAGTCGAGTAACATACTGCTAGATAGCGATTATGGGGCTAAAGTTGCTGACTTTGGGATCGCTAAAGTCGGTCAGATGAGTGGTTCCAAAACTCCAGAAGCTATGTCCGGGATCGCCGGTTCTTGTGGTTACATTGCACCAGGTATAAACCAAAACATATTTCAGCTGCATTTTGTAACTTTTGATCTTATATTAATAGTTTTCAATTTTGCAGAATACGTATACACACTTCGGGTGAATGAAAAGAGCGATATCTACAGCTTTGGTGTGGTGCTTTTGGAACTGGTTACAGGGAAGCAACCAACTGATTCAGAACTTGGAGATAAAGATATGGCAAAATGGGTGTGCACTGCACTTGACAAATGCGGTTTAGAACCCGTGATCGATCCCAAACTCGATCTCAAGTTCAAAGAAGAAATTAGTAAAGTCATTCACATTGGTCTACTCTGTACGAGTCCTCTCCCTCTAAACAGACCTTCCATGAGAAAAGTTGTGATCATGCTTCAAGAAGTCTCTGGTGCTGTTCCTTGTAGCAGTCCAAACACATCTAAACGATCTAAAACCGGTGGGAAACTCTCGCCTTACTACACGGAAGACTTGAACAGCGTTTGAACATTCCAATATGGGCTGAGAATCGGTTTGGGCCGGGGATAGCAATTTGATGTTATGATGCTAGGTGAACTGTAAGAAAGATATCAAAAACAGAAAAGTGGAGCTTTCTGATTAGGTAATTGCTCTTAAAGCTAATATAAAGTTATAATTTGGATATTAATTTTAATTTAACGCAATATTTGCAATATTTGGTGGTTGGTCCACCCAATAGCCAACCTTATTTAAACTCGAGCTCGTTACCAGTTCAATTTTGGAAAACGGATCGATTCTGACGAGTGATGATCAATATTTTTTTTTCTAATTTTTTTTTCATATTCTTATAAAGTAAAACTTAGTGTGGTAATACTAATGCCATTATAAAAAGTAAATTCTAAATAGCCAAGCATAGACAGCATATGTCAGTATAATGTGGTTAGATAGATTTCTTGAATGACACCTTGCCGCGGTTTCGATCCACCAATGAAAACAACAAGCTAACCACAAAATTTTCCAACAGACACAGAAGTGTAACATTTGTTCATAATTTTTTGTTTAGTTTGATAATAAATTAAGAATAGGTTGTATAACATGTGTTTAGAGTTAACAGGGGAGAGCAGAAACAAAAATCAGAAAACAAAGAGAAAAAATAAATAAAGGTTGAGGAGGTTCCTTGTTAATGTTATGCATGAGAAGTCTACGTGAAGAAATAGAATAATGACTAGCTTTTTAACTTTCCATTTTTTTTCTTTTTTTTTCTTTTTCTTTTTATCTATCTAAAAACCAATATTATAATGTTTTCTAACGTATATCACTAATATCAGTATGTGATTTCAGTAAAATTTATGTACATACAGTAATATACTGATGATGGAGATGTTAAATATGTGTAAATTATAAGTATAAGTTTATGTATAATATCTTTACATACACTCTAGGGTGACATTGGACCTTAACTTCTCTTTCTTATTTTTTGTTCTACCATATCACGTCTGAGCTCTCACAGACCAGCAACAACACCTTGCCCCAAACTTACTCCATCTCATATTCATTTTCAAATCCTATACATTTAATCAGCAAATTACCAAGATTAATTGATTAGTTATAGGTTTTATTATCTTTACTCAACATTCAACATTATACATTGGATATAGAGATCATCCCACACAAACTACGACAAGACAAGTTATTTTTGTTCCATGCATGTTATTGTCAAAAAAGGAAAGATTAGCTCACATATGTATTCCCTCATAAGATTTTGTCTTTCATGTTATTTTGTTTGATCAGTCTTTGTCCATCTCTCTCTCACACACCATACATACATGCCATGAGCCCAACCAAACTTAAAACCCAAGCAATCTTTTTTTTTCTTTCCTTCTTGGTTATTCATTTATTTATTCTTCAAAATATCACATATATGTATTTTTAAGAATAAACTAAAGTCTATTCAATTTATATGTTTTTTTCTTCAAAAAACTGTATATGTACATGCACACTTGTAAAAAAAGCGAAGAAAAATAGTTCCAATAATTTATCAAACTAGTACATGTTACAATGTAAAACTAATTAAGGTTTGAAAATTTCATAGTTCTTTAGACTTTACTTTCAAGTTGTAGGTGGGCATCTCCCTCTCGTTGTTACTTAACATGTATGTTTCTACATACTTGTTAAACAAACCTAAGTCTTTAAATAATTATTTCTCACTATACAGTATATAGAACATTTGTACACATTATAAAAATGAGGTTTAAATAATATTTCTTCTAGGATTATCTCATCTCTCTCTTTCATGGATAGTACAGAGTTAAAATCAAGTGCAAAAAGGGGCAATTATCTCAGCTTAAAAAAGTGATGAACAAGAATTTAATTCCTTCCTCTTTCTCAAGATAACCTCAAAGAGATCTTCTTATGAAACATATGCTTTAGCTATCTTTAACCCTTTTTCCCTTCTCTCTTTCTATTTCTCCCTCATACCTTTGTTTATTCTGATGAAGTTGTGAGCACTGAAAGAAAAGAAGAGAGGAGAAGAGAGATATGCACAAGAAGAATTAAACTTAGGGACACAAAACAACATGACTTGGTGCAATGACCGTAGCGATGTTCAGACCGTTGAAAGAATCATTCCCTCCCCGGGGGCGGCTGAGTCCCCCGTAGCCTCACTTCCGGTCTCTTGTCACAAAACTTGCCCTTCTTGTGGCCATAACTTCAAGTTTCACGAACAGGTTCTTGTTTCTCTTTCTACCTATATCAAGTTTAAACTTTAGATGATATTGGATATTTGAATATAATATATTAATATGTAATGTAGGCTGGGATCCATGACTTGCCGGGACTTCCTGCTGGAGTAAAATTTGATCCGACGGATCAAGAGGTCTTGGAGCATCTTGAAGGCAAGGTAAGAGATGACGCAAAAAAGCTTCATCCTCTCATTGATGAGTTTATCCGTACCATCGATGGTGAAAACGGCATTTGTTATACCCATCCTGAAAAATTGCCAGGTGATTCTATGTTGCATGTTCAATCATCAATTAATCGGTTACAAATTGAGACTATAGTTACAAATTTTCCGTCTTCAAATGATCTTCTAGTTATGCTTATTGAAAACTACATAAATACGTTGAAAAAACAATTTAATCATATTTTAATACGATGGAAATTGTCATATAGAAAAAGAAAATGTAGCTAATCCAATTTCTTAATTAAATTAAGTTTGATGAATGCTAATTAGTCGTTGAATACATATATAGGAGTGAACAAGGACGGGACGGTGCGTCATTTCTTCCACCGACCGTCGAAGGCATACACGACGGGAACAAGAAAGCGACGTAAAGTCCACACTGATTCTGACGTCGGTGGAGAGACACGGTGGCACAAGACAGGAAAAACACGGCCAGTTCTTGCTGGAGGAAGAGTGAGAGGCTACAAGAAAATCCTAGTGCTCTACACAAACTACGGCAAACAAAAAAAACCCGAGAAGACTAATTGGGTAATGCATCAATATCATCTTGGCACTAGCGAGGAAGAGAAAGAAGGTGAGCTCGTCGTCTCCAAAGTCTTTTACCAGACTCAACCACGTCAATGCGGTGGCTCCGTTGCTGCTGCAGCCACCGCTAAGGACCGACCTTACCTCCACGGCCTCGGTGGAGGTGGTGGCCGCCACCTTCATTACCATCTTCATCATAACAACGGTAACGGTAAGAGCAACGGCAGTGGGGGAACCGCCGGAGCCGGTGAGTATTATCACAATATTCCGGCTATTATCTCGTTCAATCAGACCGGGATACAGAACCACTTGGTTCATGACTCTCAACCTTTTATCCCTTAAAAACAAAATGATTTTATATCAACGATCCTAAAATAAAACAAACGGTATATAATCTAAGCATTATCTTTGATATACACATACATATATACGTTGAAAATAATTTAAAATTTACAGTGCATTCTTGTATTCGTAACTTGTTTTTTGTTTCTCTTAATTCTTTTTTCCTTTTGATTTTACGGCTTTGTACAATTTAAATTCCTTGGACTGAGACTGACCATGAAAAATATGTACAAAGATCTCCATTGGCTATTGACTATTGTTACATGAATTCATTTTGATATCTTGTCGGCTGAGATTTATGGACTCTGTAGCACGTTGTCTACATAAGCGTAAAAACTAAAACAGATAGGAAAATGTTGCCAACATATAGATATACTATCAATATTTACCAATTAATACACATCTTCATGATCAATTTTATACAAAAGGTGTATCGGGACACTGACACTCGTATAAGCAATAACCATGCAAATGCCTATGGTAAATCCAAATGCAAGTGTTTTTCTCCCCCAAACGACAAGTTTATTACAATTAACTCATTCAGCAAGACAGTATCTTCTTTTTCAACTTTCACCTTGAGATAGACTGATCCCAAGAATTTTAAAAGTAGTATTTAGTAGTACAAATCAAGCTTTTGTTCCAACGGATTCTAGGAACTTAAAAGACGAAATGACCCACATGCAGTTTTACTTAAGAAACCTCTCTAGTTCTTTGCATCAACATCCAAATTCATCCCTTGTAGGTTAAGCAAAAGATCGTCTGAGCTCAAGTAAACCTTGTTCGCCGAGTTTGCTATGGTCTGTGCAATCTCTCTTGCAGCCTCGATCTTCCTGAGCGTGATAAACGCTTGGTTGTTTGCAATTGCTTGACCAATGAGCTGAGCACTCTTGGCTTCTCCCTACACAAGCCATGTGAACTTTCGTCACACAACAATTTCGCTCTCAGAGTTTAGATTACAAGTGGAAATGTAGAGAATCTCTTTACCTGGGCGCGGATAACAGCACTTCTCTTGTCTTGTTCGGCCTTCTCAACAATGAACTTAGCCCGCTCAGCCTCTTGAGCCGCCACCTGCTTTGCTTCAATGGCAGCTGTGAACTCCTTCCCGAATGTCAGGTTTGTGATGGACACATCGTCAAGCGCAACATTGAAGTTTGCTGCTCGTTCAGTCAGAATCTTCCTGATCTCCCTACTGACCGCCTGAGAGAAGCCCGGAATAAATCTTTAAGAACTTCACTTACTAAGAAAGAGAAAAAAGATGATCATATATTCACAGTCATTTGTATACCTCTCTCTGAGTAATAAGCTGGCTTGCATTGTACTGAGCAACCACAGCTTTCAAAGTCTCGTTGATTATAGAAGGTAGAACTCTCTCGCTGTAGTTCTCACCAAGGCTTCTGTAGATTTCAGGTAACTGGTCTGCCATGGGACGTGTGAGAACCCTAAGCCCAATTTTCACCTGAAAGTTTTAAAACCACAAAAAACTTAAGAGCTTATGATGTTGAAGCGAACGACTTCACATTCACTAAATTCACAAAACAAAATGACTGAAAATGGGAGGAGTAGAAGCAGAGTACCATCTGAAGATCACGGCTTCCGGATGTACTCTCAACAAGGTAAGGTCGAGCACGAACGTCATAGATGACCGGCCTTTCAAACCAAGGAATCATAAGGTGTGTACCCTCAGGGTAAACCTGCGTAATAACAAGGTTACAAGCTACATACTTGTGAATTAAGAAGACTGTTTTTACGCTCAACGAGAACAACAAAATTTCATGACTAATCAGTCTCAGGGATTAATGAACAACATATGAGACTTTAACTAACAAATCAACCTGGAAAATTTCATCCAAATCTCACAAACAGCAAAAAAACTCATTGGGAAAATACATTTACTGAAAATCCAAAAAGACCCAATTTGAAGAAACACTGACTAACCTTATCTTTAATACCGACTAAACGATTGAACATGATGGCTCGATGTCCTCCTTCAACATTGTAGAGACTGTGCGTAGCACCATAGAGACCAAGCCCACCAATAATCCCAACCTTAAGCAACGTCGAAATGGCACCACCACCTGGTATCTTTGGAACTTTGACGTTGTTCATCTCTTTTTCTGAAACAATCCCAATACATGATTAATCAAAACCCATGTGTGGTGGAAAAACTACACAAACATACACTCAAAATCCAGACTCACATCTACTCAATTATGCAACTTCATCATGAAAACATCAAAAACAGTCAAAGTAACAAAATCAAGTCAGATTCAGCACACAAAGCCAGTAAAGATAGAAAATTTAACGAACGCTCATGCTAAGCTGCGCAAAATACTTCCTAATCAAAACAGTAACAACGAGTAATTAGCAAAATCCGAGCAGAAAACTCTCACCCACCTCCGAAATTCACGTCTTCACTAAAATTTTCGAAAGGAATCGATCAATACCAACCCATTACACAAAATACATAATCAAAATGGCGAGAATCGTACCTGGAAACTTTGCTTCAAGTCGCAGAGAGAGGAAAAGGAAGATCGTGGAGAAAGGGGTTTAGGGTTTAAGCTCAGACTTCTATTGGAGTAAATGGGACGGTGTCACATTTTCCGTTTTGGAAATGAACTTTGGGCTCACGTTATGGGCTATTAGATATTTGATGGGCTTTCTAGTAAATACAATATAAGTTATTGGGCTTAGTTTAAATAAGCCCATGTTGGAAATATTTGACACATGTCTTGGCTACTAGTGCTAAACATGCAACCGAACAGTTGTCGAGACAAGTCGCAGCATATACAATGGATCAAACACGCCTAGTGTCGCCGCGTCTCGCTCATGTGTCACCTTGTTTCCTCGTTTTTTTTTAATTTTTCATAAGTTCTTTTGTTTTATCTTCAATACAAATTTTTGGCTGTATCTTGCAAACTCTTCGATCATATCGCCAATATACGTGAACACTGGTGATCTAATTTGTTGTGTTAATTGTTAAATTTAGATTCTATTCTCCGGTTTAAAAGTGAATTATATGTATCATGGTTAAAACATTGTAAGTAAGATGATAATAAAATGATAAATTTAGTTGATGGATAACGTGAAGCAAAAAATGAGATAGATACATTTGATTTTGTCGTATTTTGACATATGCGGAGAGTGAGCTACGCGCATGAAGATCAAGAGACACTTGCTCGAGCTCACAGAGTGACGTGTAAAAAGCTTAGACTGAAGTCCCCATGCAAACCTAATCCTACGTGGCTCAAACCACGAGCTCACTTGACAATATATAAACTCCTCCTAAGTCCCGTTCTCTTCATCCATCTCTCACAACAAACAAAAAGAAAATGGTTAAGCTCAGCAATCTCCTCGTTGCAACCTTCGGGGTTCTCCTCGTCCTTAACGGCTGCCTTGCGAGGCAGTCACTTGGGGTTCCTCCTCAGCTACAGAACGAGTGTAACCTCGACAACCTAGATGTTCTCCAAGCCACCGAAACTATCAAGAGTGAAGCCGGTCAGATCGAGTACTGGGACCACAACCACCCTCAGCTCCGATGTGTTGGTGTTTCCGTTGCTCGTTATGTAATTGAACAAGGCGGTCTTTACTTGCCCACCTTCTTCACTTCCCCAAAAATTTCCTACGTCGTTCAAGGTTCATACATGATAATTACCCTTCCAATAAAATTAATGTATATATCATGTCTAATTAATGAAGATATAATCGATTCACCATATGATAACTCTTTTTTTTCCTCTCTACCTAAAATTAATTTACAGGAACGGGTATCAGCGGAAGAGTGGTCCCTGGATGTGCCGAGACCTTCATGGACTCGCAGCCGATGCAAGGACAACAACAAGGCCAACCATGGCAAGGACGACAGGGACAACAAGGCCAACCATGGGAAGGACAGGGACAACAGGGACAACAAGGAAGACAAGGCCAACCATGGGAAGGACAGGGACAACAGGGACAACAAGGACGACAGGGACAACAAGGCCAACCATGGGAAGGACAGGGACAGCAGGGACAACAAGGGTTCCGTGACATGCACCAGAAGGTGGAACATGTGAGACGCGGAGACGTCTTTGCCAACACTCCAGGCTCTGCCCACTGGATCTACAACTCAGGAGAACAGCCACTTGTCATCATCGCTCTTCTCGACATCGCCAACTACCAAAACCAACTCGACCGCAACCCTAGAGTAATCTCATACTATATACAAAGACGCACATCCGCTATTAGAAGATCTACCATATCAGTTTAACTAATTCATTTATGTATTGCATTTGTTGATTCTTTGCTATAGGTGTTCCATTTGGCCGGAAACAACCAGCAGGGAGGCTTTGGCGGTTCACAGCAACAACAAGAACAGAAAAACTTGTGGAGCGGGTTCGACGCACAGGTCATAGCTCAAGCATTGAAAATTGACGTTCAGTTGGCTCAGCAGCTTCAGAACCAACAAGACAGCAGAGGAAACATCGTTCGTGTTAAGGGACCTTTCCAGGTCGTGAGGCCACCTCTAAGACAGCCCTACGAGAGCGAGGAGTGGAGACACCCACGTAGCCCACAGGGCAACGGCCTTGAGGAGACTATCTGCAGCATGAGGTCCCACGAGAACATTGACGACCCTGCTCGTGCTGACGTGTACAAGCCCAGCCTAGGTCGCGTGACCAGCGTCAACAGCTATACCTTGCCCATCTTGGAGTATGTCAGGCTCAGTGCCACTCGTGGCGTTCTCCAGGGTGTAAGTACATTTTTCTTAATAAATTAAATATAGATATTAACATTTTTACCAAAAAGAAAAATTAGTCATATCCTAAATTATTTAAGAACGTATACAAATGTTTTAAAAATGAATTTGATAGATATTTATTCCTTTTTTTTTTCTTTAGCAAAACATATTAAAATTGGAAGTTCTATATGACGGATGACGTGTTCACATGTTTTGTCAAATGTTACAGAATGCGATGGTGCTTCCTAAATACAACATGAACGCTAACGAGATCTTGTACTGCACTGGAGGACAAGGAAGGATCCAAGTGGTCAACGACAACGGACAGAACGTGTTGGACCAACAGGTGCAGAAGGGACAGCTCGTGGTCATCCCACAAGGGTTCGCATACGTTGTCCAGTCCCACGGAAACAAGTTCGAGTGGATCTCTTTCAAAACTAATGAAAACGCAATGATCAGCACTTTGGCGGGTAGAACCTCGCTCTTGAGGGCATTGCCATTGGAGGTCATATCAAATGGTTTCCAGATCTCTCCCGAGGAAGCTAGGAAGATCAAGTTCAACACACTTGAGACCACTTTGACCCGCGCTGCCGGTAGGCAACAACAACAGTTGATCGAGGAGATTGTCGAGGCTTAAATCAAAACGTTTTTCTTTTTCTTAATAAAGTATGGTCAGTTTGTAATCACGTCCCTTTACCTTTAACGTACGTGTAAAATATGTGTCTGCGGCACCTCACTTGTAATAACACTTTCTTCTCATAAATAAAAGGGAAGTTTCGAGTTACATACTATAATATAGCGCCAGTTTTTTCGTCTATTCCACAAAACATAAGTTTGTGTCCATCTACTGTAGCTTGAGCTTCGTATATATACTTGGTCTTTATTCTTTTTTTTTTCAAAATACGGCTTTCTGCTTTCTGTGGGCCTAAACGGAGGCCCAAACGAATTAAAGTTCCGTCACTTGGAAACGTTATCCTAGATTACTCTTGCGGGGAAAAGTGTAGATTAGTTCCAATTTTTGAAGTGAAAAATTGTGTTGGATTCTATGTCGTAACAAGAAATAGCATGGCCTCCAAAGATTATTCTCTCTTTCTTTAGGCTTTAGCTTCTAAAGCTAAGCTACGGAAAAACTGTATCATTCTTCTCTTTTTTTTGGCTTATGATCCATATAAGAGAGCTTGGAAGAGCTGCTTTTCATCTCCTGATCACTAGCTCATACAGTTTTTGTAATTTATTAACGAAACTATATAAAAAAAGGGAAGCCGAAAAAACAAAACAAAAAACAACCTTCATCGGCTGCTCAAATGCCAATCATCCCAATTGGTCTCCATTATTGTTTTCTCGTTACTACTCCTCCATCTTTGATTTAATAATTTTTTGAAAAAAGTTTTACTATATGAATGATATTCTCTGTTAGGGAAATATAAAAATTGTAAGCAAATGATTCTATCGAGCTATAAAAGAAAATATAATATGCAAAGGAAAGATGATAATCTAAAATATTATTTACAACAAAGAAAACTAATTGTATTCATAGTAATGGGTTTTCATATAATTTTAAAATGAGAATAAATCCTAAAAACACGCTAAATATAACAACATACATCGTCCTAAAAACCTAGAATCACACAAACCCTATACCCAAATGCCACACAACTTACATGTTTGATAATGTGATAAATCTATAGATAAAATGTTTGTATAATTCACGAATCAACAAATTGGCGAACCCCTTGAATTATGTTCATTGGAAAGCGAGGATATTTTCGGTCTCAAAACTCAATCCACCACATTCCATGTGAAGATCAGAGACCATACCACCATCCGATGATGATCCCATACATGTCTTGTCGTGATCCAAACTCGTCATGTCTAGTGATGACAACAAAATCTTCTCATAATTCTGATGATGATCACCACTGATGTTGACACTGTTGTTATTGTCGACGTAAAGCAAATTTAGCAAGGACTCGTGATCAGGGCCATGACTCGAAGGTGATGACAGCGAACCGATCATCATCTGCTCCCAACCACATGCTATGGTTTGATGATGACAATGGTGATGATAGGGGTGGCCGGTGGTCCTTGAAGGCTGCTTCATTAGCTGCTCCCACTGATCACAAACTTGGATTTTCATCTTCTCATGTTGATGATTATGAGGAGGGGATGATAGCAAAGGTGGCAACTGATTGTTGTAATTAAGATCCGGAGCGTCATTAACTTCAAGCCTTTGCGTCTGATTATCATTGTTATAATAATTATTGTCTTGTAGCGATGAGTCTCTGCCTTTGTTGAACACTCTGCACAAGACCCAGTCTTCCTGTGTCCACATACCGACAGAAAACGAGAGGACATCGTTAAAAAATAATCAAATAAACGTATGTATATAAAAATGCATGAAATGTTACGTTACGTGCGGTCTCGTGCATGCAAATGACCAAACACGCATTAAAGCCACTTTTGTCTCTTTCTTCAATTTTTATTTTGTTTTTTTGTTTTATCTGCATATATTCGTCATTCCTTCTTTTAACTTGCTGTCATCTCATCATGCTCACCCATGCATACATATATACGTTAATACGTACATATATACATACACTAATGCTTAGATACTTGACTCCAAAAATAACTAACTATCCGGAGAGTAAACATATGTATAGAATCTAGATTGGACGTCAGAAATAACCAAAACTAGTGTAATTAAGAGATGTTGATTATTAATCTCTTCATCTGACAATTCGTTTTGAATTTAAGTGTATGATTCTTTACATAGTAGTTAAGTGACTAAGTTTAAAAAGGTATAGCCGACTGAAACAAACAAATAAATGGATGAAAAATCTCTATTTTAATTGAATACACATGCATGATTCCTCACAATGTTTGTGTATATATAGTATGATCAGATTTCGTAAGTCCAGACTAAAGTTCGTGAGGTGCAAAATATACAGCTATAGACTATATGATATTGGATGGATGTATATAAATATGATGGATTAATGGATTACGACAATTTTTTGACAAGTTCTAAATAAATATTGAAAGTAATTAAAAGGATGGATTCATATGTTTATAGTGAGATAACTTATTGAGATTTTCTACCTAAAAAGAAAGAAAAAGTATGATCTCATTTTTCTTTTTCAAATTTGTTTTGGGATAAAATACCAATACGCTGGTACCATTAATTTGGTATCTATATCTATGCATGGGACATCCACGAATAGACACATGTCGTGAGTTTAGGTACGTTGCAAGTTATGGTTATCAAGACGTAATTATTATGAAATGATGATTACTAATTATGGTTAGTAGTGTCAAAGAGAGAAGGACCAATTGTTGGGGAATAACCAAGTACCTTAGGTGGGATGTTAGGACACTCAAGACGGAACTCGTGCATGATCCAAGTAGTTTTGATCCCATTTGGTGCTCTGTTTCTGTAGAACACTAGTGTTTTTCTCATCCCTACCAATTGCCTTGTACGTGGATCCATCACCGTTCGATCTTTTCCTGTTGCTTTCCAGTATCCGCTTACTGTCGCTCTGTTCGTGCGATATCCAGTAGCATACTTTCGATCACGGAAACTGAAGAAGTACCATTCCTTTGCGTTTAACTTTGCCACATCTATACACAACATACAAGAGATATATAATCATCAGTAAATTCTTAAAAGTGTTTGTCAAGATACCTATCAGTCTATCACAATACTAACTAAATATTATTTTATTTTTAAACATAAAAAATCGTATTCTAAATATTATATATAAAAGCGTCTAGTAAATTTGAATTATGGTGACTTTATGGTGATTTTATACCAATTTATTCAACATTAATTAATTTTTTGAATTGGGTTTATAGGCTTTCGATATAGAAACAGTGACATGTCAAAGGTTAATGTGGTGATATATGACTTGTGTGATGTAGACAAGACGAGGATGTGAGACATTATATTATTAGTTTTGGCAAAAAAATAATTACGATTTTGACTTCAGCGGAGGAAATTATTGCTCTCTCAAACATTCCTCCTATCAGTTTCACATTAATTTGATCCTTACAGAAGATGATCAAGAAGATAATGTGATGACTACTTACTTAAAAAGATTCCTTTATTTTGCCATAATTGAGAAGAAGAGTAATAGACCACAATTACTTTTTTGTAAACATAATTATCATAAACCATATCCAAAATAGAATATTATATGTATATTGCTTAGTTAATTATACTATTTATTCATATATTCGACTATAGTAACAACAAGATCGTACTGGTCATGTAAATAATTAAAGGTTTCTTGAGTCTCTAAAGTTGCTTGTGATATGAGGCAAAAAAAGGTCTTCGTGTTTACACACAAAGCCTACTTTTTTGTTTAGTTAATCTTTTAGTATACATTTATATTAATGTTCATTAATGCAACTAATTAACTAACTTTGTATTTTATAATCTGCAAGTTATCTTATTTAACAAAGTCCCCAAAAGTCAAAATTACGAAGACAACAAAAACTTGAAAAAGATAAGAAAAATAAAAAGATGACAACAGGATTCTCGGTCCCCTTTTAAAAAAGCTTCCTTAACTTCTCAAGGTATATCATCAAACAAAGAACCACAAACAAATAATGAAAATCACTAGAAACATACAAAGAACACACATATATATCTATATATATATATATCATGTTTTGATATGATGTAAGTGCACCTATAATTATTCATTAAAATTTACCATCTGATTTACGAGTATAACGACAGCTGTGATTTTGCATATTTTGCTGCTTTTGTACAGCCTCCAGATCTTTATTCTATAATTGCAAACATATTATTAAAAAGCTAGCATGTATCTCAACTAATCATGATTCATGACACTCCGGATAATGTTTACACTAATATTAATGCAATTATGATTTATGATCATAATTAATGAATCAGTCTAAAATCTAGCATTTATGTGAACTCATCACCCGTTTCACAATTAAAAGATATTTGATCTTTCATTCATTTTCTAGAATCACGAACAAGAAGATTCGGTTTGTAAGTATAAGCATATCATAAATCTGTAAATATGCAAATGCGTAGATATGTATTAAGTTGACAAACATAATTAGACACATAAGTAAACATCATCTAATTGTAATAATACTAAAAAGTTTATAGGTTAAGATTTACAATAACAATTAACAGACGCGGATGATAATATCTGATTTCAAGAATTAGTTTTCTTCTTTATGTTCAATTAATTTCAGGAATATTGTTTTCCAATGGAAAGTTTCAAGAATCTTTACGAAAGCAATTTGAAACCCAAGAAAAGCCAGGAGTGAAAAGATAGTTAAACAAATTCATATAACCTATGACTATATATCAGTTTGAATCCAAAAAATATAGAATTAAATATCAGAAATAGTAGAGATATATGTTACCAGGAAGCTCCCATGGCTCACAGATATGCAAGTCAATCTCCACAAGATCAGTAGAACCCTTCAAAGCTTCATCAACATCATCATCATCATCATCAACATCACCATGATCAGATTTGGCCCTAATCTTGTTGCAAAGATAATGACAAACCAACTCTTCATCACTTGGATGAAATCGAAACCCCGGTGGCAATTTGGACCCAATATCTTTCAAACCCATTACGTGAAGAAATCTTTAGCTTTATATATGTCTGTGTTAATGTACGAAAATATATATTTAAGAGAGTAATATCAACAAGGCGTGTAAGGTTCAAAGAAAAGTTTATTAGCAAAGGAGGAAGAGAAAGATAAAGAGGGAGAGGGAGAGGGAGAGGGAGATCGGTGTGTGTAGATACATATATAGGTTTAATTATGTATATATTTATAGTTAGTGGGAAATTAGCTTATATGATATATGGAAATACAATAATATAAATCATGCATGTAGCTAAGGATGTAAGATGGCAAGTTAGAGTTTCTTACAATATTGTAAGATTAATTGGGTCCATGGTTGTGTAATATATGTAGTTAGTTATGGTGGGAAGTTTCAAGAAAAACCAAAGTTACAAGAAATCTTAGTTGTGAGGTGTCTCATGGGACACTATTATCAAATATTCTCTTTTGGTTTCATTGTTATCCACTTAGGGAAAACAAACCAAACTTTTCCCTTCTTTTTCTTCTTGTTCGAATAACCGTTTCATTTAGATACTATTTTTTTTTTGTGAATAGTAGGTAAATTATGAATGTCTACGATCGCTAGTCTAGATTAGTCCGTATTTTCTTTTGGTATCTCAAAATTAATAAGAAAGTCAATCATAGTTTTCCGTTTAAGGATTGTTACCTAAACAAAACTTGGTGGTACGATTTAATTTGGAGATACAATAGTACTCTAAGATTAATTAGTATGAAGTTAAGCTTGAATTTTTTTTTTTAAATCAAAAATATTAGTAAGAAAGTCAGAAGAAAGTTAATTAGCATACTTTTATTTATAATACCTACAATAATGTGTTTTTTTTTTGCTGCCAACAATTAGTATTGACAATTAATGGGTAACATACGTTAACTGTGTTAAATCGATTATTCTTGGCCATATATTTAGGAAAAAAATAATATGGACCTAATTTAATATGTCAAATATTTTTTTTCTGATTTGATATCAAATTCAAAAGGGGTTGGCAAAGCATGATGTAAAGTTGTAAACGAGCATGCAAGAGTATACATATATAACTTTTACTACAAGGAAAAATTAGTTACGGAATTTATTTTGTTTTTATCTTGATTTTTTTCAATAAGAGAAACAATAGAAACCATACTTTATACTGAACTCCTTTTTTTTTTTTCTTTAATTAGTTTTCTTTTTGAACTCCGTGGGTTGGTCGATTTAATACTGGATTAGTTTTTCCTTAATTAGAGAAGACTAGATACACTGATTCATTTTGATTAATAAGTTGACATTAATTCTTCCACAATTAATTTACGCCTAACATGCTAATGTGGCATATGTGACGAGAGGCCAATTTTATTTAAATCGTTAGAGACAATATACTTCCAATATGTAAGAATGTATACGTACCAAATATCAATCAATAATTACCAGGTCAACTATATATAATATGTACGATTACATATATAATGGTATGTAACTATGTATATATGTACTCATGGTAACCGCTATCCAAATTGCTCGGTTATATGACTTCTAGATTTGAGAGCCCAAAACAAAAATCGTATAATATCTTCTCACTTTCTCAGGATTCACAAATATATTTCCCTCAGTCTGTTTGACTCTATCGCCATCTCTACTTTCTGAAGATATTAGTTAGCACATATATAACCACAGACTACACCTAGAGACGATAGAGTAAAACCAGATGAGTGAGGATCAATCTAAGCTTAATAACGTTGTCGGGGTAATAGCTTTGTCTGTCAACAATGTTGCACGCTTTGAGTGGTAGTGATACTGATACTGATATTTTAATTTCTGAAAATATTGTGGTATTCTTTAACAGAAATAATAATATTGTGGTATAAAGTGAGAAAATGTAAAACAATTAATTTTACTTTTATATACACTCTATACATAGTTAATTTTTTTGTGGGGGTCTATTCAAAAAAATAAAAGAATTTATGATAAACATTCTTAATTTAGACTAATTTTAATATGAGTTAATTACATGCTCAAGTGGTTTTCAATAGCATTCGAATGAGGACAAAAAGTAACATAGTCCATCGATCAATTTTGCAACTTTTTCAAAATAGCAAGCTAGCCATAAGAGGGGAGTAAACTTTACAAAGCGATCGTAAACCTATAAATGGGGAGTCCATGGTTAAAGACAGGCAAGACGTTACCTTTGAATTAGTTTTATAAATTAAGTGTTTAAAATCATTTTTTCTTTAATTTGTTAGCTACCCTTAGATAATATATAGATATTCGTAAAAAACTAAAATAAAATTTGTTTAAAGAAATTATTTTCCTAATTTTGTTAAAAGTTTTGATAGCATATGTATTATGTCTTTATGTTATATTCTCTTTGTCTCATTTATTTATAATGAGATGCACACGTAAGAAATTTTTTATCACAAAAAGTATTTCAATTTAAAATAGTACAAGCAATCATAAGAGATAATGCATAATATAAATGATCATAAAATATTAAATATATTTGAATTTTAAATAAAAACTTATGAAGTGTCTAATAAATTGAAACTAACAAAAAAAAAACTTAAAACATTTCATAAAATGCGACAGAAGGAATATATATAAAGAGATAGCCAGATACTATCATCCCACTAAAAAATGTCAAAAAAATCGATACTATCATTTTTGAAACTAGACACAATTGATGGGAGTAACCGAGTAAGGGGCCCATTAATGATGAACATGAAAAACCGAAGACACTGTGAACTTTGAACCAAACTCATTTTCTTGGTGTTTCGGAAAATCTTGGATTTATTTCAGAGCCTGCCACAATAATTGAGGTGTAGACAAAACTCAATTTTGTCATTATGTTTCCTATGTTTCTCGTAATTATTGGAAGCTGTACACACACATCTTTTTTGTTTCTTTTGTCAATACATACACAATAAAGACAACGCGACGATCTTAAGTCCTAACTTCATTCTCGTTAATTTGTGACTTTATTTTTACAAAAAAATATTGGAAAAAATCAATCGCTCATATGATCTAATCTAATAAAGTGTAACAGGCACATGTATTGTAATAGTTTGTGCTAATACGTTACTGTGTCGATAATTCTAATTCAAATCCGTGTATTGTATATTCTTAATAAAGAGTGTAGATGAAATACTACATAATTTTAATGGATAACAATCATACTATTATATGGATGTGATAAAATAGAACGGCCTATCCTTGAGGTTTGTGTCTATTCCTGATGGGGAAATCTACTAATGAGCTGGATCTTTAATAATTATGTTCATGGTGGATCCTATATCACTGTCTCTAAAATAGCTATATATTTATAGATATGTTAGATGATGTCCCGTATCATAGGCGGATTTAAGTACATATCAAATAAATTTAAACAACAAGTCTTTTTTTTTTTTTTTTTGTAAAGGATTTTTGTTTGAGACTTGACACCGCAGAACACTAGTATATTTTAACGTACGGATTTTCATATATGTAATATTCTTCTAAAATAAATAAAAGGTTATATATGCAGGTAAACTAATAGGATTTCACAGTGAAGAATTGGGTTCTGTGATTTTTAGATAGTCTTGTGGATAGTATTAAATTATGGTTGGCGAATGTGTTTCGAAATTTCTTGATTTATATGGTACATGTGTTCATGGTGTATAATAAATGCTTATAAACTCATATGGATGTTTTCCGGAATAAAACAGTTAATTCCATTCTGTATCAACAATCGCAAATATCATAAGTTTTAAGCCAAAAAAACTGAGTAGATAGATATATGTGGCTGTAATTCGGTTGGAATATACAAGATAGTACAAAATACCAAGAATTTGGATAATTCCTTCGTATGTATGATGCATCGGCCGACCTCTTATGTGGTTCCCACAATATTCGATATTTTTCAAATGTGTGTCACAACTTGTTATAAAAATATGAAAATGTTATTTTCTTAAGTATCTTAACATAGATCGACCATTTGTTAATTTATTTTTTTCAAAGAGATCGACGATTTGTTTCCTATATGCATAGAAGAATACCAATCAAACATATATGCAACAAAGTCTCGCGACATGAGAAGCGACAAAGGTGTTTCATTTTTCGTTTTTTTAAACCTTATTATCTTTTAAATTATGATAATTCTGATAGCTAGTAATAGTATTATAAAAAAAAGGGTTAGTAATTCAAAATTTGTTTCTATATTTTATCACATGCGCTAGCCGCTAAGCATACCGCTAATGAACCAATATTCATAGTTGTAACTGAACATCTCTCTCTTCTCCTATAATAATCTCATAAATTAGAGGGAGCCGAATGCGGCGGGAAAATTGGTGAACCGTCTCTAGGTTTACACACGTCCTTCCATTGCTCGATAAATTAACAATTACTTAAGAAAATCTTAATAATATAGATTAATTCAGATCAGATGGTTAATTATATTTCTTAACCGATTAATCAATTAATGAATTAAGAAGAACAAAAATCAATAAATAAAGAATAACTAAATTGTAAATCAAACTGTGTTGATTAATGGCTAGTGTCGTTACTATCATCAATTGTAAATCATATTGTAAATTGCAAGTGATAGGAAACATCAAACATGTGTTTTATAGCTGACCAAAATAACATGTCTCCTAATTGTTTATGATTTTTGGCGACATGCATTGCATTATGCAAATTTAAAACCGGGTAATGACATTACAACATCACGAACATATATCACATAGCTACATTAGATCATTAGATGATCATTTTATATTTTACTGTAAGAAACTAATTAAATTACGGAAAGAAAACAAAACTACAAATAGTTGGTGCTGATATTTGTTTTCTTCTCCGATGGAATAGCTACCTAACATTAGGGCAAACCAAAAAATGAGTTTTTTCTTGTAAAATTTCTTCCGTTCAACATCCGATTATCATATCATGTTTTCTTCTATAATTGACATGTAACATTCTGAAGAGTAAAGCTATATAGCCAAAGTTATACGACCACAACTTAGAATTATAGTCGTGGTATCGATAAGAACCTATAGTGTAAGACCCGTTAGCTAAAAAACAAGGATCATAATTACTAAACTCTCAATTTTCTTAGGTCAGTGAAAAAATGAGAGAAAAGGTTTCTCGACTTATTGACCATCAAATCTTGCAATAGATTTGGAGATACTAAACTCTCAATTTTTCAGGCTTGCTTTTGGATCGTAGGTTGGATACTACAAGTAATTTTGTTTGAGTATTTTATTGAATAATTATATTTTGTTATATAGATAGTCGTCATATCAAATATTTTAGTCTATTTAGCATAAATATCCATACTTTAATTTCTTAAAATATTATGCATATATATTGTATTGATAGTTTAATTAGAAGAATTCTCATATTAATTAACATCAAATAATTCATATATAGGCCCCTAAGATAGCAAATAACATTTTATGTATAGAAAATTATACATATATGGAGACGTATAGAAAGTATATGTATATTTGTAGATATGGAGAAACCAAGCCCACAAATCATATGTACAAATATAAACACACATAGGTATATCAATATGAGAGTGATGGGAATGAGTAAAAATCGAGGGGAGGAGTTTATTGCCAAGTAAGGAAGATTATGTGTGTTTGATTGGAGAAAGAGTGACGGATTTAACATTCTTTGTCGTGATCTAATTATTCGTCTTTCGTAATTCTTAGCAGCCTTCTTCTTCATAAATATTATATATATATTTCAGACTCCATATTTTTGTTGTCTTTTTTAGTATTAATTATTGTATGAAATTTTGGATTATCTCCATTAATAATCTCAACTTACAAAAAATATTGTTAAATTTTGTCTTCTAGTCTTTCTACACTAAAACTGCAGATCACATGATAAAGATATAACGTTTTTTTGTGTATTATAAAACATTATTGATATCTTTGTACGATTCTGAATAAACCTGTTATGTGTGATACAGTTAATTGATTACGTTATATAACTTGTATTCATTATAGTTATTTAATTAATTGTTTGGATTTTGAGATCCCAAGGGTTACATCTAACTAGCTAGTAGGCAAATCATTGTGCCAATCATTTAAAAAAAATACTGAATGAACAAGAATTGAAAGAAAAAAGAGAAGGATGAACAAGACATGGTTATGTCATAAACGATTGATTAAAAAATAAAAATAAATAATATTCAACATGGTAAATTGAAAATGCTCCTATCAGAAAGTACATAAGTATAAAGGAAAAGAGAAACAATATTATAACATATTCCCATTATCAGAATCAAATAGTAAATATAGGCTCTAAATAAATGCACATGGCATGCCTTTACTATTTCTGCAGACCAAATCCTAATATCATTATGATTCATTTTATACACCATTTGTTGATATTGACTCTTGTTAGACTTTTTATGTATTTGATTTCTATCATTCTATGTATATTCTTTTTGTAGCCTCTAACAAAATCTATTGAATATATATTTTATTTTTTTGTTAAAACAATCTATTGAATATTTCGCCATTATATTTACTGATTCCCATATTTTCATTAAATCATTTACAAAATTTTCTCCTTGGTATATACCAGAAAATGTATGAGGCATGGTGCAAGATAAGCTATTGATTCATATCCATTCGTACATGTCTGATATGATCATATTCTTAAACATAGAGACATTTTTATGCAGTATGAGATCTCCGCAGTTATGAGATATGACACAAAAGATACAGTTGGATTCATATCCACCAAGCAATAATATTAATATAGTAATATAACTATATTTTCAATCACGTGAACATCTTTCTATATGAGTTAAGAGTTAAGACCCTAGCTAGTTTTTATCAAATATATATGGGGAGAGAGCCGGTAAAATTCGCATTCGTTCAATCTTAGGCATATAGATACGTAAAGGCCATTAGGATTGAGGGCCAAAAAATGAATTTATACGAATACAAAATTCACCGACGAAGATCTGATTTCTTATTGTAAAAGCCAATTACTGGAATAGACGATAGATATACAATAATTAATATATTTTTTTGTATGTAAGTGAAAGAATGAAATGAGATCTGATTCTCGTTGGATTCTACATTGACTTTATGACCATTTGTTATTGTTTGTAAGTATAGATAATTTGATTTTGATTTAATTAACAGTCTTTTATGTTCCGAACTCCCCATTTTCTAGTTATATCAACATCGATCTTACAGGCACATATTAAGGAATTTTTTTTTTTGTAACTATCTAAATGGTAATAGTTCATTGAATCTAATTATGTCTAAAATAAACATTGGAACATACATTGTATCTCAAAAGCATATATTGAAAACTCGATCAGCTGTTTAATTATGTGATTCAGAAGAAATAGTTTTGATTGTGATAAAGAACTAACACTTGTCACACGAATCACGATATATACTGGTACTCTATGCTATTTTCTTATATATATTATATGTTTTTTTTTCTGGATAATTTTAATAAATGTTAAAGTTATAATCAAATAAGCTAGCGGACAAAATTTTGCGTCCTGTCTTATTTTTGTCATATATGAGAATACATTCTTGATTGGAACATAAGCTCTAATCATTGTTAGGAAAAGAACGTGATGGGAGTATGAATGAGAAGTTTACAATCTTATTACAAAATTTAAAATTTAACTAGTAAGGATTTTTTCTTTTTGTACAAGAGTATATTTATAGAAAATATTATTTCTCTTCTTCCATTAATGATTATCTTTTCTATATTGATCTAAAAAAAATGTAAGAAAGAAATTTCTAATCTTACGGGATTTTATTTATTTTAATTTTAATACGATTATACATGTATTTGTTTACATTATGTTTGAAAAAATCAAATAATTTGCAAGTTTTTTATTTAATAAAAACGCAAAACTAAGGTTTCAGCATTAAAACAATTAAAATAGCAAACCGAAGATTATTACATCCAGACAGCTATGCTAAAATAGGCAGAAAAAATGTGACTAAAGCATAAAACGGCGAACACAAAGGCGACAATAAGGAGATGAACCGGTTATCGGGTAACGCTTGCGTCGTTGATTAAAAATTAAATAACAGATTAAACATGTTACTTTAAGCAATTTATTAAGCATGTTTGCAGATTGGTCATTATTTGCCAAAAGATAACTATAACGACGCCATCGTTAACTGAAGAGGGCAGTAATGATGCGATGAATAAAAAAACTCTCTGCGGTCGTATACGAATTGATTGAAATCTTTTTATTAATCGTCGTCTAAAAATAGTTATTCAGAAAACAACTGTTTATCGTATAACATACCGGTATATAAAACCACGTGGGCTCTATATATACGATTCAGCAATAACAATTCAAGATTTCAAGACAGTGAAAAGAAAATATTTTATCCTAAAAAAACCAATGAAAAGAAAATGGTACACTTATGATATCAGGATGTGTGAGACGAGTCACGAGACAAGCCTTAATCTAAGAGTACTTTATGTCAATTTCTCATATTATATAAATCACAAACCAATAAAATTTATGAAAAATAAAAAGAATACAGATGAAATTGTATAACTGACATCAAAAGATTCGGAATGATATAACTTAGAAACGTGGGAAATTGTTATCTACAAGTAATAAGCATCTATATTCTCGATTGTGATGGCAATATATCTACATCAACCTCATAATGCATTGAACCCTATACTTATATATATATATATATATATATATATATTTATAGATTCTACTAAACTTACATTTTATGTTGTTATAATTTCAACAAGAAAAAAATATATTTACGTGCATGGTATTGTAACATGTTACCGTTCTGGCTTAAAATATTTGTAATAGTTTTTTTTTTCTTTTTGTAGCAAGGGTTGTGAAAACAAAATTGAATGTAAATTCTTAAATCACATATACAAAATGCTTTTGCCAAAGCTGGGACAAAAAAGAACAGAGGGAAACTGGGTGAATAATCATATAAAATTTATTTAACGTAGTATGATATATAAATTTCATTGTCAGAATAAAGTGAGACATCGTAAATATATGAATCACCAAATCGTATCTTCTTTTCCCTCACAATGAAAAGCCACTTTTTCCTTGTTATTATCGTTTGCTAGATATACAGTTTCATGATTAAACCTACCAGATTAACATAAAATAAATAATAAATATTCCAATCATCAGTGTCAAATTAATAAAGAATTTCAAATATTTGATGGATACGATATTCTCTTAAGACCTAGAGTGAAATTTGTTACAAAGTTTATGATCATATATAACCTGAAATTTGCTTACCCAACTGATCTTTCTGTTTTCTAATGGCTTTTATTTTTATTGGGGCCGTAGAAGTTTGATTTGAAACTCTTGTAAATTAAACCTCAAGTTCCTTTTGGTAATATAATTAATATTTTATCAAAAAACTTATTACAAGAACATTATGATGAGCACAAAACGCATGAGAAAAATGGCTGAAATATGATAAAGAAGCTGAAACCTTACTTTATTCGAACAGTTAAGGTGGTTTGTTTTCTCCTTTTAATTAGAAGTTTTCTATATAGTTTTCACTGTATCAAGATACCGCAAATATAATAATATATGTATCAATATAATCAAATAGACGTGTAGCTAGTAAATTGGAATGCTTCTACTTCCGACACCTGGATAACATGTCAAAATAATTCACAATATGTGTTTGTAATCAGATTTATCAGAGAAAAGATGTGTTTGTAATCAGTATAAGTTTTATTTCATATATTTGTATATATTTGCAAACACATAAGTAGAGTTATTTTTAATAATACCATCTTTCTAGTTCCTTATTTCAAAACTATATATAACAGGGTTTTAGAAACTAACAAGAAAATAGATTTAGGTTAAGTTCTTGATTTTTATTTTATTTTTTTCCTAAAGTATTTTATATCTTTTTTTCTTAAGCATATTGGTAGAGAGAGACAACAGTGTTGATAAAAGAGGGGCAGTTTGATTGGAGGAGGTTGAAGAAGCGTGTGACCGAGAACTTTGAGCTTATGATTAATTATTTTTTATTTTATTTTTAATTTTGCCGCCGTAATGTTAGTGGACTCATTCATAGTTTCCTTTACGATAACAAAATAAATATTGTTGGTCAATTTTAAAATTTCAGGTTTCTCAATTTAGCCAAATAATTGCACATGTATTATAAATATATACTCTTACATATGCGGGACTCTGACACTAATTATAATAGGTTGTGTTAAATTTGTAGGTCAAGCCAAAATTAAAAAAAACTATCACGTTATTTCATGCGTTCATTATATATATATATATATATATATATATACTTTACCATATTGATCAAGTACGCGAAATAAATTCGTGTTATATGCAGGCCCGGCTTAGAGGCAGTGCTGGCAGTGCTTTAGCACTGGGTCCACCATTTTTTTCTAATTTTTACAAAGTTTTTAGATCTAAATTTTTTGATATTTTTGCAATAAGGGTCCAAAATTTTAAAAGTTTGTAACTAACATCTTAAATTTTCTGAAAAAAAAAATTTGAGCACAAGGTCCAAAAATAATATGAGCCGGCCCTGATTATATGCGACAATTTTTTTAAGTCTGGAATATATTATATTATTAAAGTGAAATATGTGACAATTACATATCAATACTTTATTAAAAACAAATGACAATTACATATCAATAATTAGCTTATGTTTGCCTAGTATTTGCATTCAACTACAAAAAGATGAATTTCATATAAATCATCTAAAGAGGGAGAGAACGTGGATGGCATAAGATCCACGGGATCAATAGGCCTAAGCATCTAAAAATTATAGAGCTAGCCCTAGCTATAAGATCATAATATACACAAGTCACAACTACTCTATATATAATGTGTATTATTTATGTATATTTTGTGTGTGTCTTACTCCTAAGGCCCTGATCCTACAATAGCTTTTGAAAGCTATAGACCAACCGAAGAGAGGTAAAGGAGAAGAAGAAATCTAATCAATTTAAAAAGAATCAAGAAAAGAAAAAAGAGAGAGACATGACTTCTAAAAATCTTATTATTCGCTTTAAGAACTTCAACCTCATGGGACCACTAAAGAATCTTTTGTTGTTTTAAAGTTTTTTTTTTTTTTTTTTCACTTTTTAACTTTTCTTAATTGAGAAATCTACTCAATCTATCGGGGTCGGGTTACTTTTATCAATATGTACAATGATTTTCTTTCTGTGTTTGTGTCCAACCAAGCCTTATTACAATCAATGGTAACGGACCTTTTTTTCTATGATGTCCCTAACCATATTTAGAATCGTGTCAATAAGATTTAAAATCTCCAAATAAGAAAATATGCATTTAAGATTCTAAATGAGTCAAATACAAATACAAAAGACCTAAGATTCTGAACTCTTGTTAACCAAAACAAAAAAATGCAGTAACAAAATATATAGTAAAGTATAAAAATACATAATTAATTTGCTTACCACCAACCAACAGAATGACAAACGAATCTTAAGCACACAAGGAAACACAATAAACTAATGAGAACAATAACTTTATTACATGATTATGACATAACCGTGTCCTGATCCAACTGAAATCCCTCTGAAAAAATAATTACTTTTAAGTTATAAATAAACTGGCGACTAAATGTTACTACTAAACGACGATCAAGGAGAAAAAATGAGTCAAAGATCTTAAAAATTAAGCATATTCCTTAGTTGAAACTAAATAAAGATACCATTGCGAAAAGTTTGTCCGCAAAAAATAAAAATAATGATGAGTAATTTACAAGCTTCATTCATTGATATGAAAAATCTCAATCTAGACGTTTCGGGTTTATTGACTACGTGGACTCACTAGACTTGCCATTGACGCTTCTTCATGACTTCATCACTGACCAATAGCAATAGCCAATAGCCTTTCTCTCTCGACACATTCATGTGTGCAGCAGCAGAAAGAAATATCCTCTACATATTCCACGTTGCAAAGTGGGCCTAAGACAGGTGGATCAGGCCCAATGACTCCAACGTCGCTTCTATGATAAAGACAAGACAACATATCCATAAGCGTGAATTATTAGCATTAATGATTGGTATAAATGTCATAGATAATAATTCTCAAAAGCTACTCTCTAGTCTGTTTATATAAACTGTTTTTGTTTTAGGACCTTGATTGTTACCCGTGTAGACCAATATGTCCTTGATAGAGACTCCCAAGAACGCATACCAACTAGTCTTGCGAGTTGCGTGTTTCTAAATGCACAAAGCCTCAACCACAACTAGTCCGAGCACAATTTGGTGTGCAACCCACAAAGAAATGTTTGGGCCGATTAGTTGAAACAGTTGGGCCGGGCCTATTAATAGAAGTGTTAGGCCCATTTATTATTCTCTTTCTCTGTACTGGGTCAACTTTTCTTTCGCCAAAGAAATATCAATCAATTCGTCACCTTTTTGATTTGGGGAATGTGACAAAGCAATCTGGGTTGTCTGATTATTTCCAATGACTTCCTTCTCTGTCTGATTCGTTTGTTTCGGCGATTCAACTCTTCTTCAACGCCCTGAGAGTCACGCACGAGAATTGGATTGATGGTTTTTCACACGCAGGAGAGGCGATTCGTTGTCTTCTTCTTGTCCCGTTGACCTGTTTCGATCTCAGATGGTGATTATGCAGCAGCTGATTCTAAATTAGGGCATTTAAATCCGCCTTCCAGGTGAATTTTTGAAAAGTAATTAAAGGGTGTTCTTGAATGGACTTGAAAATGGATAATGTTATTGGGGGAAAGTTTAAACTTGGTCGGAAGATCGGTGGTGGCTCTTTTGGAGAACTTTTTCTTGGTAAAGATTGCTTCTTTTAAATATATATTTTTATTCTGTGATCTGTTCTTATTAGTATGTATTCAATTTTGTGTGATTTAACTTTTTCCCCTATGTGAATTGAATCTGTTCTTGTTGAATTATATTTTCAGCCGTAAGTTTGCAAACCGGAGAGGAAGCAGCTGTTAAGCTGGTATTATTCGCATCTTGTCCTCTTTCTCATCATTTTGTGACAATAACATGTGATTTAAGATTGAGGTGACGAGTCAAAATTGAATTTTTACTTGTAATAGCTATTATGAAATAGGTATTTCATTGTTTTGGCTTCATTCTTTTTTGAGTAAAACATGCGACAATGAGTCCATTGCATCAATTAGTTGATGTATCTTCCATAGCTTCTTAATTATCGAAAACTTAATATGTCTAACGTTCTGTTAAACTTTGAAGGAGCCTGCGAAAACTAAGCATCCCCAACTTCATTATGAGTCGAAGATATACATGCTTCTACAAGGAGGAAGTAAGTTTACAACTCTGAGATGAGTTTTCTGGTCAAAATCTGTAGAGATATCGTTGTGCTAATTTTATGAAAAAACATTCTCTAGCTGTGAAACATAGCATTTGAACCCTGCTCATCTGATATCGCATTCGGGATTTAATTTGTTTTCTGTGGTGAAGGTGGCATCCCCAGCCTTAAGTGGTTTGGGGTTCAGGGAGACTACAATGCGATGGTCATTGATCTGCTTGGGCCGAGTTTGGAAGACTTGTTCAACTACTGCAATAGGAGGCTTACTTTGAAGGCAGTTTTGATGCTTGCAGATCAACTGGTGAGTATTTTCAATTGTTGCTTTCACTTTTTCAAGGCAGAAGAAATGATTTTACAAGTTTGGAGTTCCACCTAAAATGTTGTTGATCATTGTAGATTAGCAGAGTTGAATATATGCATTCAAGGGGGTTTCTTCACCGTGACATCAAACCTGACAATTTCTTGATGGGACTTGGTCGCAAAGCAAACCAGGTGCTTGTTTTTATGTTCTTTCTGTTGGTAGATTGTTTCCCACAAATAACGTTATGTTAGATTCCATCCTCTTCTTTTTAGTTTACTGTTGGTATGGTACTATGGTTATGAACATGAGTTCTTGCTTTTTTTTTTCTTTCCATCGAATATTTGTTCATTTGGATGTCTAATAGTGTAAGAAACAGAATTTCTTAGCTGACCTGGATACTAAATTATGTTCTGAATAATGTGTATCTAGGTGTATATCATTGATTTTGGGCTTGCAAAGAAGTATAGGGATCTCCAAACACATAGGCATATCCCCTATAGGTGATTTATGGTGCTTTCATGTTCCTGTTTATCTACTTCTTTTATTTTGTTTTAACTTAAATTCTTACAGATACTCATGTTGTTTTCTTTGCAGAGAAAACAAGAACCTTACGGGCACAGCTCGGTATGCTAGTGTCAACACTCACCTAGGAGTTGGTAAGCAATACATAGAACCACTCGAGAATTTGCTCCAAAGTCATATATACAATTCCTAAAATGTGTGGATGTTTGCATATCTGTTGGCAGAGCAAAGTAGGAGGGATGATCTGGAGTCTCTTGGTTACGTACTCATGTATTTCCTGAGAGGAAGGTTTGTGCATACAGATCCGTTTTTGTCTGACTAAATCTTTGGACATGTTTGTTCTGGTCTAACTTTTCTGGATTTTCGGGTTCAGCTTACCGTGGCAGGGACTAAAAGCTGGCACAAAGAAGCAAAAGTATGACAGAATTAGCGAGAAGAAAGTATCAACTCCTATAGAGGTAAAGACATAATATGGCTTAGATACCATTGACTGAAGTTAGATCAGCCATCTCATTGTCACATAAATGAAGGGTTAATTGTTCTACCATACTTTAACAGGTCTTGTGCAAGTCATATCCACCCGAATTCGTATCATACTTTCAATACTGCAGATCTCTGCGATTCGAAGACAAACCAGACTACTCATATCTAAAGAGACTTTTCCGAGACTTGTTTATCCGTGAAGGTTTGCATTTGCTCTGTTTTGGTTATTTTTTCCCTAAGGGACTTCACAGTACAGTTCTGTGTTGTGACATTTTGTTATACCAATGCTTTTTTTTTATGCCTGGAATTGCTTTTTATCTTTGATTGCCCTCACTAGTTACTGTCAAATTTTCTAGATATTGAAATCTTCCTTGATATTTCTATAAATGTTTCACTCTTTTAACGAATGGATTCGCGGTATCAGGTTATCAGTTTGATTATGTATTCGACTGGACTGCATTGAAACACCCTCAGAGTAGTGCCAGGTCCCATTCCAGTACACATGAAAGGGTGAGTACACATGTCTGTAGATTTTTCTATCGAGTATGACTATACATACTCACTTTCGTTTCGTATTGATCTCTTCTTCAGCATCGTACCGGTAAACCAGGGATGGGTGCGGGACCGTCTGCTGAAAAACCTGAAAGGATTTCAGGTAACCCTTGACTTTTTTCTACAGTTAAGAATCATATAACTCTTCTTCGCTAAACGGTGGTCGGTTCTGATTTTGTGATCCTGTCTATGTCTTACAGTAGGGAACATCCGCGATAAATTCTCAGGTGCGGTCGAAGCATTTGCGAGAAGGAACGTTAGAGGACCCAGTCCCCATCAAAACCATACCAGACATCGAACTCTTGACGAAATTCCTTCAATGAAACCTGCTGTGGTAAAAAATAATATCATCATCTTATATATATCAAAATTTTGATATATTGTTATTACATTATAGAACGTGCTTAGTGATTTTAACACTTTTCAAGAAATCAATCTTGCTCGTTCTTGATATATCAATTTATTTGATATTGTCAGAATATGGTATCTGAGAAAGGAAGAAACACTTCCAGATACGGCAGTGCTTCGAGGAGAGCAGTAGCCTCAGGAAGTAGACCAAGCTCATCAGGTGAACAAAGGGAGAGCCGGGACTCGAGCCGCGTAGCCTCAAGCGGTGGCGGTGTCCGACCATCAGTCTTCCAAAGAACCCAAGCAGCAGCTGCTGTGAGTGGATACGAGTCAAAGACAGCATCTGCCTTTAACCGCGACCGAGTAGCCGCTTCAAGAACAGCACGAGACGAGGCTCTCAGAAGCTTCGAGCTTCTTTCGATCCGCAAATGAAGCCTTCATCAATTGGCTCTTTGCTGTAAATTGGATTCTTCTTTACATATGTTGTTTGGTCCTTTGTTTCCACGAAACTCCCAATTTTTCATGTATTATCAAATTCTCTGGATTTTGTATCAATTTTTACACACTTTATTGTAATCATGACAATTTGTTGAGTTTAATTCAATGTTACAGTTTTAATTTTGTGTTACATATGAATTTATACCTTTAAATTCGACGACGTCGTTTCCAAGTGTATAACGTGTACGCCAACTATCGTCGTTTGAAACCGTCAAGTTTAACGGCAGCCTCCGTCGGTGACCTTGTCGTGACGCAGGGCCTTTTCCTCGCTCCAACATTTAAATTCTCTGAATTTCGATTGATCAATACGGAGTACGAAGCACGAAGATCGATTTAGCATTCTAGTTCATGATGTTGAATCCGACAAGGTACAAACTTGATTGCTTAAAGGTTATGTTTTTGCCGGAACTGGGACAATGTTTAGATTGTATTCTCATAAGTCTGGTACTTCCTTTAAAATTGGAGTTTTTGTTTGTTGGAGAAACTTGACTTTTAGCTACATAAGATTTTTAAGGGTCAATTTTGATTGTTGTTAGTTGTTTTGATGAATTTGTACAGGGATGATAGTCTATAATAGGTTTGCTCTGAATCTGGATTGACCCAGAGAAAAAAAAGTGAAGCTTTGTATGATTTGTTGTGGATTTATGTGGAAATCCGGAGGTGAAGATTTGCAAGGTTTCTATCCAGTTAGAGAAGAATGTGTAGCAGATGTTCCCAGGACTCGATTTAAATCAAGGGTTTGTCTTTTTCTTAGACCATCTATGTTCTTGATCAATCAAATTTGTTTCAAAGTTTGAGTATTTCATTTTGGGATATGATCAGGCTGGTAAAACTCTTAGTGCTAGAAAATGGCACGCTGCGTTTACTGGAGATGGACATTTGGATATGGAAAGAGTTCTTCGCCGTATACAGCGAGGGGTAAGTCTATCTTGGTGTGATAACTCATCTTTTGGTCTATGGCTTTAATGCTCACTAGGCTACATTTTCAGGGAATTCATCCCTCAATCAAAGGAGAGGTTTGGGAGTTTTTGTTAGGAGCTTACGATCCAGACAGCACTTTTGAAGAACGGAACAAGTTGAGGAATCACAGAAGGTACTTACTGAATGCTTACTGGTGTATTGTTTCTGCTCTTGACATTGCACTTCGTAGCTAATTTTGCTGTACTTATTATCTAAGGGAGCAGTATTATGCTTGGAAAGAAGAATGTAAGAATATGGTTCCTCTTGTTGGTAGCGGAAAGTTTGTCACGATGGCAGTTGTTGCGGAAGATGGGCAGCCATTAGAAGAATCCTCAGTAGACAATCAAGAATGGGTTGTGAAAACCGCTATAACAGACAAGCGTGTGCTCCAGTGGATGCTTGTGTTGAGTCAAATCGGTATTGTTAACTACTCAATAAGTTTATCTTCTCTAGCATTCTGTACAAGTGTCAGAATTCAGAAATATGTTAAGTGCTCTTAAAGAACTGCTAATAAGATAACAATTTTGTTGCAGGTCTCGATGTTGTTAGAACGGATCGGTATCTCTGCTTTTATGAGAGTGAAAGTAATCAAGCAAGACTATGGGATATTCTTTCCATCTATACATGGTTAAATCCTGATATTGGCTATGTTCAGGGTAAGTCCACCTTGGTCTTAATACTGAATCTTCAATACAGGAGAACATGTAAAAGAATAGGAATTAATCATCCATTTTGTATAGGAATGAACGACATATGTTCCCCCATGATAATCCTACTTGAAGATGAAGCCGACGCTTTCTGGTGCTTTGAGCGTGCAATGCGAAGACTAGTAAAGATCTAAAGCTTCTGTCTTGTTCTGTTTCATCTCTGGGTTTGTTTTTGTTTTTCATGGGTTTTTTTTTCTTGAATTTCAGAGAGAAAATTTCAGGACAACAGCAACATCAATGGGCGTCCAGACTCAGCTGGGTATGCTCTCACAGGTCATTAAAACCGTTGATCCTCGGCTCCATCAACATCTTGGTACTCCTTCCTTTTGCCTTTCCATTTTGAGCTTTGTTTTTTTCTCTTGCACTTCTCATGGTTAGTTAAGACGTTATACTCTTTTTCCCACAACAGAGGATCTCGACGGTGGAGAGTATCTGTTTGCTATACGAATGTTGATGGTATTGTTCAGAAGAGAGTTTTCCTTCCTTGATGCTTTGTACCTTTGGGAGGTAACAAGATTCTGTTTATGTTTCTACTTTGGTTACAATAACTGTCCGCATTTCTTGATGTCATAAGCTGATGATGGGGATGTGAATTTGATTTTCATTCACCTGAGAGAACCCAATTCATGTTCTTTTAGGGTTTAGAGTGTTGTCTTGATTTGAGCTGATAATAAGACTGTGAGATAGAATTTTGTTTCAGCTGATGTGGGCTATGGAATACAATCCAAACAAGTTTGCATCATACGAAGAACCACAGAACATGAACAACTCCTCAGGACAGGATCCGAGGTTACTTAAGCAGTATGGAAAATTTGAGAGAAAATATATAAAGAGTGGCCAGAACGAGCAACACAACACGCTTGCTGTTTTTGTTGTGGCTAGTGTTCTTGAAACAAAGAACAAACGTCTCTTGAAGGAAGCTAAAGGCCTAGATGACGTTGTTCAGGTCTCTCTCTATATGCCAAAAAAAAACTTTTAAGAAATTTCACTCTTCTCTGGTTTTATGGCGATTTAGTTGTGTTTATTTTCTTTGGTTGGTTTGCAGATATTGGGAGGTATTGCAGGTAATTTGGACGCGAGAAAAGCGTGTAAAGAAGCGTTGAAGATTCATGAAAAATTCCTGAAAAAGGTGACTACTATTTTCTGATCATCTTCTTCTTCATCTTCTACTACTTGTCCTTACTGATATGTTAAATGTTCTTGCAGGCTAATAGTAAGCATTAAGGAATGACATTGCCTGACCTTTAACTATCCGATTTTGTTAGACCGATGTCTATATCGATCTTCGCATGAAATTGGGTCGACAGCCGAGGTCGATAGTTCTAATAAAGATTGGGGGAGGTATCGATGAGAATGCTCTGATTATTTTGTTCTTTCATTTCTGTAATCTTTCTGTTCCTATGTATTTGAGTTTCACTGTTGTATCTTATAAATTCGTTTGTTGATAATGTGTGCAAAGAATTTATACCTGCGTGCCGTTTCTCGAAATTCATGATGTTTTCATAAGCCCCATCTCAAACTACTCTATTGCTTTTGGTGTCTTTTGATCATATTTCAAAGATAATTTTTTCAAAGATATGTAACTGTAATAAAATAATCTAAGCACGAAGGTAGAGAATGGTCGAAGAAAACTATGATAAGTAAACAATCTTTTGAATTGATCAAAAGATGCTTTCATGAGCAATTTATTTCAAACAAAATATGAATTAGTAATACAAAACTTAACGACAAAAAGAAAGCTATACAAAACATAAAAGCATCCAAAAATTTAGTATCCTAAAAATAGGCTTGTAAAACAAATCTAAATAGAAAATATTTTTACAAAACCAATCTCCTCCCTTCTTTTTTTTTCTTTGTTTGTAAGTTATTCGTTTGATGGCAATCTTTTCTCTATACTACTTTTCCTTTTATTTTTCAGAATTCTTCAAAAATTCTAAACCATTGAGTTAACGAAAAAATCTAAACAATCTTTGTTTACCCCCTCATTTCTCTATTGTCATTTTGCTATCATCACACCTCTTTCAAGAACATTTTCTTTGTTTTTTTCCTTAATTTCTTCATCTAGTGAAACCCTTTTTCTTTTGTTATCAGGGATCTTGCATATCTTTTAAGATGGTGTTGCAATAGTTTCTTCTCTTTTCGATTTTTTATCTTCTATATATTTCTTCACATATTCATACAAAATTTCGGATACAAGAACATGCATGATCATGAAACTTTCAAGATGAACATTATTTTCTCAAGAAAACTATGGATTCTTGAGCTAAATATATGATTCTCTTATTCATTTTTCATTATCCCTTAAATTTTGAAGAGTTTTATGGTCACAAATTTTTGTAAATATAAAGATCATTTTTGTAGATTTTAAAACTGGTTTATTAGGCTAGGAAATTTGGATATTTTTAATATATGCACGTTGTTTTTTCGTTCCTTTCATCGGTCATTCGTTTTGTACAAATAAAACAAAACTAGGATACAAGAATTTGGTTTCCACAAAGAGAAGAGATATATGCAACTTGGAATGTCAAGTACCAAGATGAAAAGTCTCTTGAAAGGCCTCCGATACATATCTCAAGTTTTTGGTGAGTTTTTATTTATTCTTCTCTCCTTCTTTTCCAATTCAATATTTTAGAACTCGATGATGACTATAATATGCTTGAATGTGAAAACTATCAAACTATGAAACAAACAAAACACTTTCAAGCTAGCATGTTGTTATTCAAGAAAACGCCACATATTTTATGGAGTTATATTAAAAATAGTAACATAAACACTACAAATTTTATGGATACTAGATAGAACCAAACATTGTAGTTGTATTGCTTCTATGGGTTTTAGATGAATGTACATGAAAAGGTTATGATTTATGTCAATTTTTGATATGAAGCAATAGAAGGTGAAAAGGAAGAAGAGATGCAAATAGGAAATCCAACGGACGTAAAGCATGTTGCCCACATTGGTTGGGATGGACCGTCTGATAATGCCACTGCACCTAGCTGGGTACTACTCTGTTCCTGTCCTACCGTTCATTTCAAACATATCTACATATATTAAAAATTAACGTTATGTTATAAAACCTTTGGAAGATGAACGATTTCAAGAGTTCTCCTGTAATGGAATCAATTCAAGGATTAGGAGAAGACGATTCCTCAGTGAAATGTCAATCAGAGTTTGGTGGTCGGACTAGAGATTTACCAAAACTACCAAAATCCACGAGAAAATCATCGTCTGAGAAAGGTTCTCCGACCAAAGAAAGATCAGACAAGACCAAACGTCGGACTTCAAACAAAGGCACATCATCGTCTAGGAGAACCAAAGACGAAGATTCTACCTCATCGTCTAGGAGAACAACTAAAGATGAAGATTCTTCTTTGTCTCAACATAGTGCTGGATTACCAGAGGTTCCAAAGAAGTCAAAGAGAAAGAAATCTAAAGAAGCTGGTAATGGAGGGTCTTCGAGATCATCACGAATATCAGAAGCTGATTATATGTCTGATACTGGTTCCGATAGATCTATGCCTCAATTTGAAGACGACAGAAATGGGTTTTGATTTTCATTTTCGTTAAAGAAAACAAGAGACTTTAAAGTTTTGTAATAGTAAAGAAATGTTGTAGAAACTTTTGAACATAGTCTGAAGTAATTTCATTACCAGAAGAAACTAATAATTACAACCAAAAATTAAAACTTTACCATTCTCTAATCAAAAAGGTCAAAAGCATAATAAATGTTAAAACTTTTCCTCTAATCTGTTCTGTGTTCTTCTTCTTCCTCACTGTGTTATTGAAATGTAAAGAGCCAATAAAGTCGCCGGGAAGTAAATCAAAGGTAAAACCTTTCTCGCCGATGAATATAGAGCTCTTCCGGCGAGATGAGGATCGGAATTCTTGACTTGGAGATTTACATTCCCGCTCAGTTTGAGCTTTTTCCCGATTCTATCTCTGAAACTGTCGGAGAATGGAGCTTTTCCGGTGAGGTTATTGTTCTCTAGATTGATTTCACGAGCAGAGTCCAGAAACCCAAACTCCTCCGGGATTTGTCCGTCGAGATTGTTGTTGTCAAGAGCTAGAAAGCAGAGATTTTTAAGACTCGAACCCATTGAAGCTGGGATGTTTCCTTCAAGACCCATCCTTGAGAATCCAATCCCCGAAATACCCTCGAGATTCTTCCAAATCGCCGGTATACGACCACCGAGCTTGTTCCCACTCAGATGAACCTCTCTCAAACTGGACATCTCCGCTAGAAACAGAGGAACGCCGAAATTCCCGAAACGGTTGTAACTCAAGTCTAAAAATACGAGCTTTTTCAAATTTCCGACGCCGGAAGGGACCTCTCCGGTGAACTCATTGAAGCTGAGGTCTAGCTTGAGAAGCTCTGTCAAGTCTCCGATGGAATCAGGGGCGTTTCCGTTGATAAAGTTATGGCTAAAGTCTAGAACTTTTAGATTCTTCAGACGAGACGTTGCGTTCGCCGGAAACCCACCGGTCAAGCTGTTTCTGGAGAGTGTAATCTCCTCTAGACTCACCAAATCGCCGATTTGACCCGGAATTGACCCGTGAAACCCGTTACCGGTAAGAACTAATCTTCTCAGCTTTGTGAAATTACCGATCATGGCTCCGATCTCGCCGACGAGAGATGGGTTTTCGATGAACACCAACTCTTCGAGAACAGAGCCGAAATCCTCCGGGACTGTTAACGGCAACGAGGCACGAGCGTCGGTGAAGCATTTGTAGAAGAAAAGCTTACGAAGGTGTTTGAAAGCAGTAAAGAGGAGAGGATCAAGCGTGGCATTAGAAGAGCAAGGAGGGTTTTGAGTGTAATCCGAGAGGTAGCCTAAATGGAACTCCGTGACGTGAACAGACGTTGCGACGCCGTTTTGAGAAGCGTAGAGGTTATCGCAAACGACGCCGTCAGGTGGTGAAGCGCAGATGTCGTCGGGGAAGATGGTTCGCCATGAGATGGCTGAGTTGACTGAGTCGAGAACTCGGTAGACCGCTTCTTGCTCCGACGGGTCTAGAGCGAGTTGTGGTGACGCATTTTCGTCGTCGTCGCTTTGTTGGCTGGTGATGAGTGTAGCGGTGAAGAGAAAGAGGAGGAGAAGAGAGAGGTTAGTAAAAGACGCCATGAAAGCAGAGAGAGAGAGCAAAAAGCTTGCAGCTTTGTTTTTTGTTTGGATTGTTTGGTTTTGGGTTTGTTGCTAACGAGCGATACGTACCTTTTTATGGGTTCATGCTTCGTCATGTCCTCTTTAGGTGAAAATACATATTAACCCCTACTTGATAAACCGAGTGATATTTAATGAAGCTTTTCATTCCTATAAAATTGAAAGAAAACACAATTTTTGTTGTTGTTGCAAGGGTTAAAAATATCAGCATTTACTAATTCATGTATTTTTTCTTCACTATTCAGTATTCACAGTCCTGTAATTTTTCAATAATAAAAAAAAAGATTCGTAGTTAAAAACGGAAGGGGTAAGATAGTAAAAAAACAGAAAATGGTACAAAAGCTTCACGTTCCGTGGGTAAAAAACTTCAAAGGTGAAGGAAAAAGCAAGTTGGGACCATACCGGACGAAAATTTGCAGAGAGAAAGACGACACCATTTCGATTTTTAATGCACATTGACTAAAAACCACCCTTTTAAACATATCTTCTTCTTTTTTAACTTGATCGGCAACTTTCAGAGATACCATTTCCAAAAAATTTCATTCAATAAAGAAACGTCTAATAAATACATTATGAAATTCAAATGTGACTACTATTTTGCCTCATTGATAACAATGAATGAATAAATGCAACAAAAAGCTCCACAAAATAGTATCATCTTTTATTTAATTTCCACTTCACTTTTTGTTGGGGATCAAATATTATTCTCATCAATACGTTATAGTCAAAATAAAAGAAAAGACAAAAGAAAAAAAAAAGCTGAATAGTAGTAACAGAGACAGAGGAGAGGAGAGGGGGCAAACGGCGGAGGAATCGACAAGGACGCGCAGTAGCCGCCGAAGGGAACAGTGTCTTTGTCGTACGAAAGCGACGGCTTAAGAAGTCTTCCAATATATTATCGACACGTGTTAATCTCTTACCGGAAACGGCACAGGTCTCACGCATGCCATTTCTATTTCCGGTTCCTGCCCTTCGATGTCCCTACTGTGCCAGTGTTTCAGACCCTTCATTTATTTTTTTTGGTTTTTACTTATCTAGTTATTTTTTAGCTGTCGCTGTTTAAATTCTTTGTACGACAAAAAATGTACAATGCCTTTTGCAGTTGTTCTTGGTCCTCGTTGTTTTCCTATAAGTAATCAAACCAAATTAATGATTTCTCTTATTTCGGAAATTAAATGTAACGTTCTTCGAATCAAAACGTTCGATAAATGACTAATAAAATAATTTATTCAAAAAAACAAATATGGGCCTAAATATATCACGCAGGCCCATTATGATAATATTAGAAGCCGACCTCGTCCCCTCTAAAACCCTATTTGTTTTGTAAATGATGTGATCGTCTCTATTTATATTCCGGTTTTGAGATTTGTTAAGTTGTTCCTATACTTTCTTTTTTCAGCTACGTCGACGCTTAATTACTTGTGGACTCTCCTGAGCTTGTTGCTATGGATTCAGATACAGTCTACAGAGACGCTTCATCTACCCTTACTTTCCGATGAGGTCGAGGATGAGGTTTGGTTTCTTCTCTCTTTGCTTTACTCTTATTATTAGATGCCAGTTTCTTAAAATCTAGTGGATTCTTTAGGTTCATGAGTCATGACCAAAATTATTGTTGTATAGTCTTTTTTTGTTTTTGGGTGATTCGTGAAGTTCATGACTAAATGATGTGACAAAAAAAAAAAAAAAATCAACAAGTTTTTCTCATCAATTCCTCAAACTAATGTCACCATTTAGACCCAATATTAGTCAAAACAGAAATTGTTTGAATAGTAACGATTTGCTATTTTCCTCTTTATAAAACTACTCTATAATCCATATTAAAAAAATATATATAAATCGAAGTAAACCTTTTAACGTTGGAACATAAAAAGAAACAAAGACTTTCGAGAGAGAGGTAGTGAAAACTCTTTTGAAGATGTCAAATTCTTACTCGAAGACAAAAAGATCTACTACTAATCTACTATTATCGTAGTCGTACAAATATTATAACTAGTGAGACCCACCAGCAGAAACAAAACACAAGGAAGACTTCGTGATAACGAGACTTGTCTGATTCTTCAATAAGCTCACGGATTTCTCCTCAAAATCCTAATCCAATCATTTCTCCAATTCTCCAAGGAGTTTGGTAATACACAAATAACATGGAAGACGTTAGAAGAAGAAACAGAGGACATCCTCTGCTCAGATCCAAGAAGAGAGGAGAAGGCTACAACCATGGCTTCTCACCGTCTCAGATTCAATCTCTTGCCGTCATCTGTCAAACTTTCCTCCCTCCGGAGACCACGTCGGAACAGCAAGCTGTTAATTCCTTCCACGTAGCCTCCTCTACTCAACCACCATTCACTGATGAGGTTCTCTCTCTCTATCCTCTGTTTCTAATTTTGTATTCAAGATCTTGCTTCGATTTAGGAATAGTTCTATTATAGATAGTGAAGTTGGTCATGTTATTTTCTTGTTGTTTGATTTGGATTTAAATCTAGGTGGCGGAGATGATAGTGAAAAACGGACGATCAGAAGCAGTCAAAGTTTTGAGAATCATATTGATGATTTTGTCATTCAGATTTGGAACTTTGTTGCTTTGTGGGTCTCTCTGTCTTGATAAGAGTTGGCCTTTTGTTCTTAAATTCTCTCAACTTCCATTGGATAAAAGAGAAGCGATCTTGAGAAATTGGTCTAGACAAAGTGGATTCCTTCTTCCATTTCGTATCACTTTCTTCCTTGCAAAATTCTACACCCTCTTCTACTTCTTCTCCCAGACGGATGAGAATCTGAAGAATCCTGCACTGGAAGCTATAGGGTATTGCATCGATGGGACAGAGAGAAGTAGCAACAAGAAGAGTGAAGCAGATGAGAAGCGACGACCTCTAGAGAAAGGGATCATTGAAACTATGCATGAGAGTGACGTAACCATCACACAATCTCTAACTGAAAAAGGTGTTCATGTTGCTAGAGACGATGGTGACAATGTGTACAGGATCAGATGCGATGCGGTTGTTGTAGGCTCAGGAAGTGGAGGAGGTGTTGCAGCTGCAAACCTAGCTAAAGCTGGATTGAAAGTCTTGGTTCTAGAGAAAGGAAACTACTTTACAGCTCATGACTATTCGGGTCTAGAAGTTCCGTCTATGCTCGAGTTATACGAAAAAGGCGGCCTTTTGACTACGGTTGATGGGAAATTTATGCTCTTGGCTGGTTCAGCTGTTGGAGGAGGTACAGCTGTTAATTGGTCTGCATCTATAAGGACACCGGATCATGTTTTGCAGGAATGGTCTGAAGGGAGTAAGATCAAGTTTTTTGGTAGCCAAGAATATCAGTCTGCAATGGATGAAGTTACGATAAGGATTGGTGTCACGGAAAGATGTGTCAAACACGGGTTTCAGAATCAGGTTCTGCGGAAAGGGTGCGAGAGACTCGGTTTGCAGGTAGAATCAGTTCCAAGGAACTCACCAGAGGATCATTACTGTGGCTTGTGCGGGTATGGATGTAGAGCAGGAGCCAAGAACGGGACAGATCAAACCTGGTTGGTTGATGCTGTAGAGAATGGTGCAGTGATCCTGACAGGGATCAAAGCTGAGAGATTTGTATTAGTAGACAACACTAGTAGTAGCAATGAGAGAAAGAAACGATGTGTGGGAGTGTTTGCTAGCTCTGTTGGAGGAAAGATTGGGAAGAAGTTTATTATCGAAGCTCGAGTAACGGTTTCATCCGCTGGATCGCTGTTAACACCGCCTCTGATGCTTTCGAGTGGGCTAAAGAACCCGAACATTGGAAGGAACTTAAAGCTGCACCCGGTTCTGATGACATGGGGATACTTCCCGGAGAAAGATTCTGAGTTCTCCGGGAAAATGTATGAGGGAGGGATCATCACGTCCGTCCATCATATGAATGATACTGAATCTGGATGCAAAGCAATACTGGAGAATCCACTGATAGGACCAGCTTCTTACGCAGGGTTGAGCCCGTGGGTTTCAGGACCAGACCTTAAAGAGAGGATGATTAAGTACGGAAGAACAGCTCATCTTTTTGCTCTGGTTCGGGACTTAGGGTCAGGTGAGGTTATGATGGAAAACGAAGTTACATACAGGACAACCAAGAAAGATAGAGAGAATCTGAGGGCAGGTCTTAGACAAGCTTTGCGGGTTTCGGTTGCAGCTGGTGCAGTTGAAGTCGGAACATATAGGAGTGATGGACAGAAGATGAAGTGTGAGGCAATTACTAAAGAAGCCATGGAAGAGTTTCTAGACGAAGTTGATGCTGTTGGTGGGGTTGGCACAAAAGGAGAGTATTGGACGACGTACTTCTCGGCTCACCAGATGGGTAGTTGTAGGATGGGAGTCACCGCGGAGGAAGGTGCGTTGGATGAGAATGGTGAGAGCTGGGAAGCAGAGGGGTTGTTTGTTTGTGATGGAAGTATATTGCCATCAGCTGTTGGGGTTAACCCAATGATCACCATTCAGTCTACTGCTTACTGCATCTCCTCAAAGATAGTTGACTCGCTGCAAAACAAAACAAAAGTATAGAGAAGTAAAAAAAGAAAGAACTGAAACCATCCCATTAGTATTCATATCGAATAAATATGTTTTTCCTTGCAAGACAAATTTTGTTTAAGAATCATGGAATAACTTATCTTGACGACAACAAAGATGTAAACAAATGATATATCATATATGCACCAAGATTCAAGAACGTTAAAGCTGTTTTTTTTTTTGTTTTTTTTGATAAACCCTATCGGCTGATCTGGTCAGCACCGGTAGAAATGCACCGAAATACTTCAGAATGGACTTCTTTCCGAAGGACCACCTCACTATCTGTCCCGAATTTGGATGCCTTCCGACTAATGCCAGGGGGTAATCAGGCCGCCTGTATTTCTGCCTACTAGATAAACCAATTGGGCCAAATCCCAACTGACAGAATTCCCAAACAAATGTGATTTTTGTTTCAGAGAGGATCGAACCCAGGTCTGGAAGTTTCACCCTTCCCCAAATCTTCTCCTACCACTGGACCACAGATGCTTGGGCTTAAAGCTGTTTGTTTGTTTTTTTTTTTTTTTTTTTTTGTTGTTGTAAAGTTTACTATGTTTCTTAAAATTTTGTCGTCAAAATGTAAAGTTAATATTTACGTGACTATACTTAACTTTTATGAAAATGTAAAGGATATAGGAATTTCCTTATTAACATACAAACGGGAGCTGTCTATAAAATATAATCGTCTCGAAACGAAGAAGAACGAAACATAAACAAAAGTGACTAAACAAAAAAATCGTTGTGTTGCAAAGAACAAGATGAATAGTGCTACCTCATATGCCATAGCCGTAATCGTTGTCTTCTTCGTCATCCTTTCGGCTATTTTGTCGTGCTGGTTTAGAGAGATTCTAAATTTTTTTAGAGACAAGAGTACGACTGATGTCTCTGCGAGTGAATAATTCCCTCCGTCGATTAAGGTAATCAACATTTTTTCTCTGAAAAGTATAGTTAATAATTGCAGGAATTGTGATGACTAAATAGTTCTTTTTTTTTGGTGTGGATAGGAACGATTATTTTGGAGATGCAAAATCAGAGTAGGGCGGGTTGTTGAATTTGTTTTGTTTGTTTTAGTATGACTAATTGTTTTAAGGGTTCTTTATTTTTATGCTATAGATTATTGAATTATTAGATTATCCTTCAATAGTTGCATCTATCGTGGTGTATTGTTTGTGTTTGGCGATTTTACATACAACAGTTATCCAAAAAAAAAGGATTCTAACAAACAAACACTACAAAGATTATGCAAGATCTCCAAGATAATTCCACAAGAGTTCATACTTATCTTGATAAAGAAAAACGTAATATCTATGATAATATGCAAAACTATTTACAAGTTTTAAGAAAAGCAAAAAATCAATTAAAAAATCACTTAAAAAAGACTTTATATTAGTTAATAACTTAATAAACACTTCCCAAACCTAAATGCACAACAAACGCATGGCCGAAACCGAAACGAAACACACAACACAAACCCTGCTCGGGTACGTCGTCGGAAAAATAGAAAGTCAAGCAAAAGCGGCAGGACTCGGCGGAGAGATCTCTGACCAGCTGCAGGTAAGTCAATGGGATCACTTCGCCGTAGTACGAGCAACCGCAGCCGGAAGAAGGGTACGGCGGTGAAGATGAATAGGATGCCTTCATCTCTATCGCCTCCTACTCCGCCTTGTAGTGCAATCGTGGGAGGGACGGGGAAGTCAAAGAAGAGAAGAGGAGGAGTCTGTCTATGGACGAGGTTTGATCGGACTGGATTCATGGAAGTGGCTGGATGTGACAAGAGCACCATCATCGAACGTTCTTCTGTTTCGGCTAAGGATTTAAGAACTGCCTTCTCGCACTCTTCTAAAATTCTAGGTATACACACGTTTGTGTCTTTTTTGCTGACTAGTTTTCACAACAGACAATAACAAATCCATGTCTTGCTATGACGCAGCCAGAGAGAAAGCTATTGTCCTGAATTTAGAGGTCATAAAGGCGGTAATTACTTCAGAACAAGTTATGTTGTTGGATTCTCTCCGTCCTGAAGTTCTTACACTCACTGACCGACTAAAGCATCACTTTCCTCGGAAGGATGGTCCTGAAAATATATTGCAAGCTTCTTCTCATGGTCATCAAGAAGGTGGAGAAGAGGGTTTGAAGAGTAAGCTTCCTTTTGAATTTCGGGTACTAGAGATTGCATTCGAGGTCTTCTGCTCATTTGTTGATAGCAATGTGGTAGACCTTGAGACACAAGCTTGGTCTATTCTTGATGAACTAACCAAGAAAGTCAGCAATGAGAATCTTAAAGACCTAAGAAGTTTAAAAACTAGTCTCACCCACTTGCTAGCCCGTGTACAAAAGGTAAAAGGTTATTACCTTTTCCAATGATACTATAATGTTGTGTGTTGGACGGAAACATAAAAGCTATAGTACATTATTCAGGTGAGAGATGAAATCGAACATTTCTTAGATGACAAGGAAGACATGGAAGACTTATACTTAACGAGGAAATGGATTCAAAACCAACAAACCGAGGCAGCATCAAATAGCATTGTCTCCCAACCAAATCTTCAACGGCACACATCAAACAGAATAAGCACCAGTATGGTGACGGAGGAAGATGACATTGATGATATGGAGATGTTGCTTGAGGCATACTTCATGCAACTAGAGGGAATGCGGAACAAAATTCTTTTGGTAAGTAGTAAATGTACCTAAATAGGTCTAAGAAAACCATATAAGTTTTAGATGCAAGCTCGGGTTATGTTTGGTTGTTATGTGTTAATGCCCGGTCCTTGGTAATTTAATATTTTTTTGAATTGCAGATGAAGGAGCATATTGACAGCACAGAAGCCTACGTGAAGATACTACAGAATAGTAGACGTAACGGACTGATCCACCTAATGATGCTTGTGAATATAGGCAATTATGCAATAACTGCAGGGACAGTGGTGGTCAACTTGTTCGGTATGAATATACCAATTGGATTGTATAGCACACCTGACATCTTTGGTTACGTTGTGTGGGCTGTCGTTGCGCTTTGCATTGTGCTTTTCATAGTCACCGTTGGTTACGCCAAGTGGAAGAAGCTACTTGACTGATAAGAGACTAAACACATTAGGTTTAGTCATTATGAGATTAGCTTTGTGGAATTCATTTTTTTTTTAGTTTGCTTTTTCTTATTGATTCAATGCTTTTGTTTTTATGTTATGGATTTTTGCATTAATAGTTTATCCTTCAAACAATTTTTCTATAAAAGGAGCTGGCTTCTTGATATATGTATGCATCATTGGTTACGAATCAACGTGTTAGGGAAAGCACAGATTGACGAGTAAAATCCATTACTTGGGAACAAGTTTATATTTGCATAGAACATACAAAAATGTTAACAATCTATGAGTGAAGTTTATGTAAATTTTCCTAGACTGACCTTTTGAGTGAAACTACTCTATGCCCGTTACAAACTAACAGTACGGGGTTACATTAGCCTTGTCGACACACGAAGGCCTCTTCGCTTTATAGTAGAAATGCGCAATCATATGAACCAATTCATCCGCCGTGCGAAAGTCTGCATCAAGTTCAATACGCTATGATAATCTATTGCTCACACATATTGCAAAAAAACATGAAAACAACGTTAGCAACATAGCTTATCACCTTTCTCCCTGTACAGAATCCGGTTTCCGCGTAAGAAGAGAATCTGTGGGCATTCCTTAGCTTTAAGAGCATATGCCAAATCTGTCTCGATGTTCAGGTCAATCTTAACCGCCTGTTTCATAAAACATGGTGATTCTTGTTAACAGAGAGCAGCCACATTAACATGTAATCACACCAAGAGAGATTAGTACACAAAGAGTAATGTTCAAGTTAAAACTGCAACTAGAGAAGGCTTTCGACATACCCGTGGAGGTAATCGATCTTTCGCATCCCAATAAACTTTGATAGCTTTCTCAAGCTCCTTCAATGTCTTCCAGTTATCACTAGCTCTATAAAACGCACAACAACTCAAAAAATTATTCCAACAGTAGTAGATTTTGGTCACTCTAAGAACAAGTTTCAGTTTTTATACTCATTGCAGTTAATTGATCATGGAATCTAACTCAAATGGCTCTTTCAACTTGTAATCATAGTCTAGATAATGTTGTGAAGGAAAAAGAACAAAGCTTTCATAGTTCTACTATGCACACCAAGTGTTTGTGAAAATTCGTCAATGAAATAACAAAGCTTATACCTTTTGTATCGCTCGAATACAAGGACAACGAGTGGACTAGGATGAAAAGCAAAGCTTTCCCATTCCAAACAATTGATCTCCTTGACCCAACTATCATCAATCTCACCTTCCCAATCAATCTCACTCCCATCATCTCCAACCACGTTTTTGATTGGATGTGTATCGAAATACTCCGAAGCTTTGATTCCCCATCCAACGTCTGTATCTACTGGCCAATCTGGATCTTCCTCTTCCACCACCATCTCTTCTTCTTCTTCCTCTTCTTCATCAACGCCTCTGTCTTTGATGAAATTCGCCTTCTCCTTGTTCTCAAAAACCTCCGGATTCTGCTCCTTTATGGTGGAGAAAGTACGCTCGAGGGAGCTTCTCACGTAATCTTCCACAGCGTCTGCTTCACTCCGCCGCCCACGCTTCGATTTACGCGGGACCTTTGTCGGAAACTTTTCATTGTTCTCGGTTTCAGCAATTGGCGTAACTGCTTCCTTATTTTTGCGACGGGACCGAGTTTGATTTTTGGATTCAGGGTCTAGTACGGAATCAGACGAAACAGCGGCGAAGCGTTTCACGCTCCGGGATGATATAGTCACCGGGAAAACAAATAGTGGGCTGCGATGCATATCAGAGAAGCTCGAATTCAAGCCGGTGAGAAGCATAGAAGATCTTGGCGCGGAGCAAGCAACAGCGAAGAAACTCATTTCTCTCGTTTCCTAAATTCAAAACGAAATTCGCAGAAATTTTTGGTAACTGAGTTTTTGCTCTTATAATCCACTTTGTCTGTATAATCCCGGTTTGGATTATTTCGGTTTGTGTTACTGTCCTTGATTTGGATCGGTTATCTTTCCCGATACTTGGTTTAGTTTATATAATCGAAACAGCGTCGTTTGAAATATTCATAATTTCATATACCTAGCTCCTCGCCTCCGTTAATGAAAAATTTGAAATATTTTTGGCAAATTTTAAAGTTGGATATGTTCTTTTTTTGGCATTTTCCCATTTCGTTATGTGATCACAATATCCATAATGTGATCACAAATTAGAAACATTGATAAAATATGTAAACTTTACATAGTCATAAGATCCTAAAATGGAATATTTTCTGACCTCAAAATGTAAACTCGTTAACAGTACACATACTAGTGTTTAAATATAATTTGTATGCAAGAAGAAGAAGCAGACACGATATGGAGAAGATTATTTTGGGATGCATTGTGTTTTTGTTGGTGTTCTGTGCCGTGTTGATTTGTCGTCTCTTACGTTACCTTTGTGAAAAACGGTGTGAAGAACCTAATAAGGTTTCGCACACACAAGAAAAAGAATCTAATAAGGATGACGTATTAATTCGAGGTACGTCTATTGTCTAACTGTTTTGTTTCGAGCTAATATATAACTTTTCTACAAAGTGAATTTTTCGATTCTATTTCTAATCTTTTAGTATCATGACAGCCTCGAAGACACAAACATATAGACCGCCTCAGGTGACGACGGTGTAGCCCGAAACCCGTAAACAAAAAGAACAACGTCTTTTCTACAATCAATTAAATATTTTTCACTTACCTTCAAGAAAAGTTTTTGTTTTGTGAAATAAAAGAAAAGTTTTTAGTGATTGTTTTTGACATTGTTCTCTTATTGTTTTTATTTTTATCCAAGGTATATTCTTATAAAGTTAATTGTTTGCGGTCTAATTTATTACATAGTACGATCTTTGTCAATGGGTGGAAGATATAAAGAAATTCTTCCTATAGTTTAGAATGTGTGAGTAAGATAAAATCGGAGTTCATAAACTCGATTGCCAAATCTTTGGGGTTAAGAAGGCTCAGTTTAGACGAAATAAATTTATACAAGTTAGAATAGATGATATTGTTAAATTGTTGGATCATATGGAATTCACAAATTAAAGCCTAACACGTGGTCACTGATCACTGGTTTCACATGCATTAAGACTCGTGGCCCATTGAAAACTGCAATGTTTTATTGTATAGTTGGTTCCATGTGTGAATGTAATTTTGTTTTGTGTTTCTTTTATATAGTTTGCATAAAAGCATGTGTTTTTATCTTCTTTATTAATAAGAAGTAAAAGAATTCTCGATTTCTTACACCCAATCTGTTACAGTTACACAGTACACATATATCTTCTTGTAGGTATTTTCATTTTTCAGTGACGTATTAATATTTGTAAAATGGAACTTCGATGACTCAAAATGTAAATATGTGTACTTTCTTTCTTGAACTCTCTTTTATGGACCTCACACCAATTTCATTGAGGTATGCAATACTTTTTCACTGAGGAATATTTTAACGAGTCTACTCATAAATCTCATCATATAAATTTGTTTTGGCATTAAGTTATTTTTATTATTGGTCGTCTCACGTCTGCCATGTTATTATGACATATATTCATAATATATATTAAAGATTGATATGAATATTAACTTACTAAGTATGGATGAGATGTTTTTGATAAATATATCTAAATGATGTAATTAACCATATATTAAACTTCAAATTTGGAAGTTGATTTTCTACATTTTACCAATTGACAGCTAGTTTTATTTATTCAATATCTACTTTCTATACATCCTTATAATGTCCAACTTTATAACCTAAACATCTACCTAACAACTAACAAGAGTCAGTACTCCCTCGATTAGATGTCTCCACACATATTAATAGATTAAAAAATGACAAAAATAATTCAACCTTCAAGATACATAATGTATTTTAAAATTCACTTTTTTCATGTTAATAGTAACAACTATTAGAAATATAAATGGTAAAATATCTAAAACATCTACAATTAAAAACTAACAAATTTAAATGAATCATGATATGTTGTTAATTTCACATGCTCCATCATTTTATATACCACTTTATTAATATTTAATGTTTTGCTGACCACTAGTATCAAAGATTATGGAATAAATAATTGAGAAATACAAAAAGAAGTAATTAATGAAAAACCAAAGATCAAGGGACCTGACATTTTCAACACGCGGAAATAAGAAAAATAAAAAGGTAATAAATGGCTTTCGAGTACATATGTTTGGTTTTTAACTAAAGACCAGTCTCTTCTCGTGTTCCTAAAGCTTCGAAATAATTCCATCTGCTGTTTTTATTCGCCTGCACTCTTCTTGTCCTGCAGTCTCAAATTACACATTTTTTTTTAATCGGATTTTTTTTGGGTATTAGTGAAGAAGAAAACATCAACCAAACAAAGAGGCAATAAAAAAGAAGAAAACTCACTCACAACGATGCAGAAAGCGACAAAGGCAAAAGGCAGAGGAGAGAAAGTAAAAGGGTGAAAAAAAAAACTAAAGAAGAAGAAGAAGAAAGATCAGATTTTTCTTTTAATTTTGGGTGGATTGTTTCCTTTTCCTTTGCTTGATTGCTTCGAATTGGAATAAGTCTGAAGAATTTCGAGGCGGCCATGGCTGTCGGCTTTCTCTTTTTCTCTTCTTCTTTCTCTGATTCTCAAAGGTCTCTTCTTTATCCCTCTCTGTTTCTTGATCTTCCTTATTACTTCAATTGGGTTTGTGATTCGATCTGATTTTAGGGTTTTGAATTGTTTAATTTGTCAATTTCGATTCTGAAATTTCGAGCCTTTTTGGTTACTGTACTTAGTTAGAATCCCCAAAGTTCTCGACTTTCTCGCGGATTCACTTTTTCTTGAGGGGGGGTGAGTTCTTAAAGTTGAAATGCTGAAATTATTGTCACTGTTCTTTCTCGAAATATGTTCAATGATTTTTGAGTTCTCGGCGTTAGTTTTTAGGAATTGGATACATCAAGATTTTGATCATATAATGTTCTGTTATATTTTGCATTATGTGAATATTTCTTATCTGTTTCTGTTATGTTTGATCCAAATCTTAATATCATTATTGTCTCTGATGTCATTTTGAAGATCATTGAGAAGTTATGAAGAACAGCGAGATTAGGCCTGAGAAGTTGCATTTACGTAAACTAAGAAAAAGTTTGAGGAAGATCAGAATGAAGTGTTTGTGTTCTGGTGAACAAATGAGGCATAGAGAAGAAGAAGACAAGAAATCTGAGGTTGGAGTTGGTAGAGACTACAATGGAAGCTCAGCTTTATCGACCGCAGAAAGCGAGAATGCTAAGAAACTAGATAATGGAAATATCGAAGAAGCCGAGTTATCTCTGCGTGAGACGAGTTCATTGAACTACGAGGTTTGATTTCTTGGTCACTCTTGAGCTTTGTTTGATTGGACAAGCTTAGCCATTGTGTTGTTGTTTCAGGAGGCGAGAGCGCTTTTGGGAAGAATTGAGTATCAGAAAGGAAATATAGAGGCGGCATTGCGAGTCTTTGAAGGGATAGATATCAATGGTATCACAGTAAAGATGAAAACCGCTCTAACCGTTAGAGAAGACCGGAAACATAGAAGACGGTCTAAAGGCGGCTTTTCTACTGCTCCTTCACCTGCCATGTCTAAACATGCTGTTAGTTTACTTTTCGAAGCTATTTTTCTCAAAGCCAAGTCTCTCCAGCGTCTTGGAAGGTTCCAAGGTAGTAACAGTCATTTCTCTTAATCCGTGTTTGGTTTTGTTTTTGGCTAAACAGAAATATCATGTGCTTCTTCTTGCAGAAGCTGCGGAGTCTTGCAGAGTTATTCTTGATATAGTCGAGACTTCTTTAGCAGAAGGTGCGTCGGATAATGTGACTGGAGATATTAAGTTGCAGGAGACACTGACAAAAGCGGTTGAGCTGCTTCCTGAGTTGTGGAAGCTTGCTGATTCACCTCGTGATGCTATTTTGTCGTATAGAAGAGCGCTTCTCAATCACTGGAAACTCGATCCAGAAACCACGGCGAGGATACAGAAAGAGTACGCAGTGTTTCTCCTCTATTCCGGGGAAGAAGCAGTGCCGCCAAACCTACGTTCTCAGACTGAGGGCTCATTCATTCCGAGGAACAATGTGGAAGAAGCTATTCTTCTTCTGATGTTACTTCTCAGGAAAGTTAATCTGAAAAGAATCTCATGGGATGCGGCAATCTTGGACCATCTCTCGTTCGCTCTTACAATCGCAGGCGATCTAACCGCTCTGGCTAAGCAGTTTGAAGAGCTTAGTCCTGAGCTCTTGGATCAGAGGGAACTTTATCATACATTGTCTTTGTGTTACCAAGGTGCAGGAGAAGGTCTTGTTGCGTTAGGTTTACTGAGGAAGCTATTTTCAGAACGAGAGGATCCAAACAGGACTTCGGGTTTGCTGATGGCTTCCAAAATATGCGGTGAGAGGTCTGGTCTTGCTGAGGAAGGGTTAGATTATGCCCGGAAAGCTATCGGAAACTTGGGGAAGGAATGCAGTCAATTAGATGGAGCAGCGCGTTTCGTTTTAGGGATCACGCTCACGGAAAGCTCTAGAATGGCTGTTACAGAGACTGAGAGGATAGCTAGGCAATCCGAGGGGATTCAGGCCCTGGAATCTGCAGATATGACAAACCCGAGGGTTGTGCACCGTCTTGCGTTGGAGAATGCAGAACAGAGGAAACTGGATTCTGCATTAGCATATGCTAAAGAGGCGTTGAAACTTGGAGCAGAGTCTGATCTTGAAGTATGGTTACTTTTGGCTCGGGTTTTATCTGCACAGAAGCGGTTTTCAGACGCGGAGACCATTGTGGATGCAGCGCTTAACGAGACAGGGAAATGGGAACAGGGGAAGCTGTTACGTTTGAAGGCAAAGCTTCGTTTAGCTAAAGGAGAAGTGAAAGATGCGATTAAGACTTACACACAACTTCTAGCACTCCTTCAGGTTCAAAGCAAAAGCTTCAATTCTGCAAAGAAGCTGCCTAAGGTAACATTTTCGTATGTTCTGATTTCTCTACCAAAGTTGTGAGTTGTGCAGAATTAACACTGAAACAGATTTATTCATTACAGGGATATGTAAAGGAATTGATGAGTCTGGAGCTTGGGACGTGGCACGATCTGGCTCATATTTACATAAACCTCTCGCAATGGCGTGACGCAGAGTCATGTCTCTCGAGATCAAGACTCATTGCACCTTACTCTTCTGTTAGATACCACATTGAAGGTATTACCTTCTTCTCTACTTCCATTTAGACTTGGAGTGTTTGTTTGTCTTTTTGAAACAAGCAAGGCGGTAATATTGATAGCTTATTCGTACCGATTGGCAGGTGTACTGTACAATAGACGGGGGCAATTAGAAGAAGCAATGGAGGCGTTCACAACCGCTCTTGACATAGATCCGATGCACGTCCCAAGCTTAACATCGAAGGCTGAGATACTGCTGGAGGTCGGTAACCGATCAGGCATAGCGGTTGTTAGAAGCTTTCTAATGGAGGCTCTTAGGATTGATAGGCTGAACCACTCGGCTTGGTACAATCTTGGAAAGATGTTCAAAGCTGAAGGGTCCGTCTCGTCGATGCAAGAAGCCGTTGAGTGTTTTCAAGCCGCCGTTACTTTGGAGGAAACAATGCCAGTGGAGCCATTCAGATGATTTTGCCCTCTCAAATCATATTTTTTTTGTCTTTGGTTATGATTTCTCCTTTTCTGATTCTTTTTTTTTGTGTTTGTTTTTGATAGATGAATATAAGAAGATATAAAGATGTATGTGTACGAGTATATCATTTGATGTCAAGTTTATAAACATTTTGTAATACACAGTTAAACAAAAATTAATATAGGTTTTGGTGAGGTAAATTTTATAAGCCAGGTTTACTATTTACTCATAAAAGATTATAAATTTTTCGGAGAAAACTTTTCAGGTTTGATATTCTAAAAAAGATTAACATAAGAAATCTGTAGCTGTAAAACTAATGATGAGTTAAGCATTTAGATTACACTGAATGATGAAGATTCTCCCAAACTAACTTTTTATTTTTGTTTTGTTTCTTCCTTGGGGATCTGTTGTTTGTCTACACAGCTGAGTTGAGAGTCTTCCATCAGAAAAATAGTTAAACAGTAAAGAGAGAAGTCCTGAAGAACCTCAAGATAAGAGCTCGTTCTCTCTATCACTGTTAACTCTGAAACTCCGAGATTATCCAGCAAAAGACCAATACTTTCAATTATCGATTTTGGGACGCTTTGGCTGTGGAGATTCTAGTTCCTCACATTTCCTGGTTTCTTCTTCTGGAACCTCCTTCGAATCAGCAGTCTTCTTGTCTTCTTGTTCAGATTTGGCTGCGGAATCTGATGTTGAGGCTGTCCCTTTGGTAAGACCAGAGTTTTGCTTCTCGAACATCATTTGCAGGTACTTGCCTTGTTCTTCTATTCGGAGTTGCAGGTTTCTTTGAATCTGCAGGCAAAGGAAAAGAACACATGTCATACCCAAATTCAGAATACTTTATAAACAGGTTTCACATTTTCTCTTTAGCAGCTACAATCCAAACACATAAGTATAAAAAACCAAAGCTAATGGCAATGCCTTTATGAACATACCTCGAGCTGCTCATGGAGTTGCTTCTGTACTTCCATCTGAAGTCGTAGAGCCTCTGTAATACCTATCCCACTGCAGTATAAATATGTATGAGGTAAGAATCAGTTAAAAATGGTGTAGCGTGTAGCATTGTGATGTTAACCGACAAGAAAACCTTACCCTTTCAAATCAAGAGATGTTATATGTTCAAGCGGTGTCAACTTCCTTTCTGGCGAACCTGTAGTGATCAAAGAAACTTTAGTTTTTACATTGAATTCTTCAGGTAAAATCATCAACGAAGATGGGAATGAGTTCGGTATTTACCAGTTTCTGATGGTTCTGGCCGATATCTAGCTGTCCTATATTTCTGAAAAACACAATCTAATATTAGAAGACAATTATATGCATTAGCAGGGAACTAAAGAATAGTAAGAACCTGTAAATGGCTTTTAACATGATATATAGTCAAGCCTTCAACTTTCATAATCTTCAGTACCCCTTTAGGAGTAGCTCCTGAGTAAAATATAAAGAAAAAGTTATTATCTTTCCATATACAATTCAAAGTTTATGGAAAGCAAAGAGAAATAAATGCTCACTTTCACTACCGCCAAGACTGTTGACAGCCTCAACAAAAGCCTCGTGAAGCTCTGGCGTCCAACGCATTCGTGCCTTGCCCGTTCCGTTATTGCTGTTTGAAGATGTTGTGCTAACAGGTCGCAATTCCACAGACGGAGAAGGTTGCTGCTGAACAATCTGAGGTTGCGGAATTTGCAGTGTCTTCTGGTCCTAAAAAAGTGTGTCCAGTATTGAACAACTTGAGAATACAGATATCAAATAGAAACAAAGTAAAAACTTGGAACAAGAAACTATAACAACCTTTGAATCTGAATTGGAATTTGTTTCAAGCAAGAGATCATTCCAGTTAGTAGACATCAAAGGATCATCATCAGTGATCAAATGGTCAGCCCATTCATGCCAATCACTTCGTTTTTGAATGTCATCAAAAGCAGCCGCAATGCCACCATCCTCAATCTGACAGTTGTTTTGAATCGCCGGGTTGGTTTCATGGAAGTCAAGAAACCCTCCTGGCAATGAATCATGACACCAAGCACTATCGTTGTTGCTTGGTGTCTGCACAGCATTATTACTGCTGCTTCCTGTGTAGTGTTGTTGTTTCTCATGAGATACCATAGTTGAGTAATGGAGATTGGTTGCAAAACCAGATGATGAAGAAGAACATATATGTCCAACAGCTCCACCGTTACTAGATGAAAGTAAATGGTAGGTTTGTCCTAATGGTCTAGACATTAACTGACTGTTGTTATCTGATCTCATGAAACTATCTTCTACTGGTGAAGGTTTTTGTGTAGATGGGATTGAAGAAGTGCGTGTGAGGTCTCTCGAACCTGATCTATGAACTGGACGAGCCTCCATTGTTGTCCTGCAAGAGAGAATCATTATCCAACCAAACATCAACTTCGCTGGAAAAACAAAACCAAATCGAATCCGAACTATGCTCGAAAGATATAAATTCTCTGTCTCTATCTCTCTGTGGATTACCAAAAGGCAAAGGAGAAGGATCGAAAATTCTCACCTAGAAATTCATGAAGCAATCCAGGACCAAGGAAGACGAATCGAATCGGAGAAAATGATTATGAGGATTCTCCTCTTGGGGATAATCGGAGAATCGTCTTGTCCGCAAGAGAAAAGTTGACGGTGGTGATGATTTTCTTCGCCTTCTTGTTAATTTCGGAGGTGGTGGCTGTCTTAAACAAAGGGATCAGCCGTCGTTTTTTTCACGCTCGGTGAAACAGCGCGTGAGTATGACTCGCTTGTCGGGATCTACGTGGACGTTGTTTATTGGATAATTGGGATCGTGTATTGGGCTTGATCTTTTTCGTTTTTATTTATTAAATTTTTTCTGGTGTCTATATTTTCTGCTCTTTCACTCTCTTAAAAGGCTATATAAAGGCCCAAAGTGGCTTTTTGATTCATAGTTTTACAAAATTCACACCTCCAATTTACTGTTTTGTTGTGTCCATAATTTAGCGTATCTGCCAGATTTCCCCAACAACACTTCGTGTGTCCCTTTTTCCACCACTTTTCCTTTCTCCATTACTAATATCTCATCACATTGCATTGCAGTGGTCAGTCTATGTGCAATGAAAATGCAAGTCCTGTTACTCGCTAGCGACCTCAGCGTTTTCATTATCTCTGCCTCGGTTTTACTGTCGAGTGCACTTGTTGCTTCGTCACACAATAGGATTGCTGGTGATTTCAGAAATGCACGAGCAAGTGCCACCCTCTGTTTCTCTCCACCACTCAGCATCAGCCCTCTTTCTCCCACCGCGGTCGAATATTTATCAGGGAATTTCATGATCGTATCGTGAATCGCTGCTCGTCGAGCTGCATTGTACACCTCTTCCTCTGTTGCTGAAAGGTTTCCATAGTGAATGTTGTGAAATATAGTGTCGTTAAAGAGCACCTGCCATGTGAATTAAGGTTAATGATACGAATATTTATGATTGGTATATATGCCTGATAATGATATTAAATTTGTATATGGAAGTTACTTTGAAGTCATGCAATTTGTAGAAAAGTGACATGTTACATTTTAAACTACCAAAACGTATGAAAAAGGCCATGATATTAAAATAAAGATTTTAGTTACAATTAAGAAGCATTTTGCAGTGTCAATATCATTTCCTTCATGATTTATGTAGTAAACGTGATTGTAATACAAAAGAGTATACAGTACTAATAATCAAACCCCAATCTGTAACCATATGCTAACATACTAAAAACCGGTTTAGACTCATAACAACAAAATGTAAGAGCTAGCAAAATTTATAGTGAAAATGGCAACTTACAGTATCTTGAGGGACAACTCCAATGGAGCTTCTAAGACTCTCTAGTCTCACTTCCTTTATATCCTGACCATCAATTTTTACATTTCCGGAATCTACATCAAAGAACCTGAATATCATTCTAAGAATAGTCGATTTTCCGCTTCCGCTACTACCGACAATCGCCACACTTTTCCCTGCCGGTACCTCAAATGAAATCCCATCTAAAATCTTTCTCTCCGGTAGATAACTAAAATGTACATTCTCAAAACTAATGCTTCCACCTTTCAGAACAAGAGGAGGGAGCTTCCTGTCTATATCTTTATCTCCGATATCAGATCTCTCCTCTAGAAACTTAAACATCGATTTCATGTCGACAAGTCCCTGAACGGTGTCGCTGTAAACAACCCCGAGAAAGTAAAGAGGAAGAGACAGTTGAAAGAGGAGACCATTCACCATCACCAAATCACCAACTGTCATCTGACCATTCATAATCCCCTGAGAACACAACACCATTGCTGTTGACAAAGCTGTACTAAATATAAAACTCTGTCCAAAATTTAATAAGGCAAAGCTTTTCCGACTTTGCAATGCAGCATCTTCGTAATTTTCGTGTAACTGATCGTACTTTCGAGCTTCGTAATCTTCGTTGTTGAAATACTTAACAGTCTCGTAGTTTATGAGAGAGTCAATGGCTCTGGTGCTAGCATCGTTTTCAGCTTCATTCATAGCTTTTCTAATCTTGATTCTCCACTGCGTCATAGCCAACGTGAATGCTATATATGATCCAACAGAAAGACAAGTAATCAATGCATAAACAGCTCCAAATTTGTATGCTAATATACATGAGACCATTGATATCTCCAAGATCGTGGGCATAATGTTGAAAACCATAGCTGAGAGAATCGTGTTTATAGCGCGGCTTCCACGATCAATGATTCTGTTCAAAGCACCTGTGTCTCTATTTAGATGGTAACGAAGATCGAGATCGTGTAAACGCGAGAGAACTTTTCTAGAGATGGTTCGTATGGTGCGGAGAGCTACTTTGGAGAAAACACTAGTACGAAGCTCGTTGAAAGCAGAAGAACCAGATCGAGCAATGCCATAACCAATGAGAACAGAGGAAGGAGTAGCGAAAGCAGCAACTAGGTAAGGGTTTGAATCAACGAATGAAGATGAAGAGAGCCAATCTATAGCTACTTTGAAGAGGAAAGGAACTTGAACATTCAAGAACTTAGCTCCCACGAGACACGCAAAAGCAGAGATGACTCTGAAACAGAGTTTTGGGTTGTCTTTCATCCATAGATAGCTTGAAATCATCCGAAGGATATTCTCCGACGACGTCCTGTTGATTTTCTCTGGATGTGGAGCTGAAGTTGAAGTGGAGAAGAACATGACGCGTGCGTTGACCATAGGAGTAATCGGGGATGGAGATTGATGAGATGCATTAGTAGGTGGAGATTCAAGAATTGAGTTACGTTTGATGAGCTTGAAGAAACTGTGGTGAAGATGATGATGATGATGATAACCAGAGCGAAGACGGTACGAAAGAGAAGTGCGACAGAGTTGGAGTTGAGAAACTCTCATCATTGCTTCTTGTCCTAACATATACAGTTTCGTCTGGTTCGTTTCTTATATTTCTGTAGAGTCGTCTGTTTGACTTTTTGCTCGACCTCTTTCTGAATCCAGTTTCGTACCATAGCACCTGAAGAAGAATAAGATTAAAAAATTACCTCTTGCTTGGAGATCTCAACTTGTTAATAACCTCCCCAGTCTTTGTTTACAATAAGATTATGAATTAGATATCTCGGAGATAACCGGTCCTGGTTCGATTGCCACGTGTTTTAGGCATGAGAACCGGATACTTCAAGGACTATTGGTTTTTATCCAATTCAATGATTCCAAAGGTAATACAAATAGCTTACTTTAAAACCGAATAACGAAACTTTTTGATTTGTCAAAAGGTAATTGAAAAAATCGGTTTGGTACCTCTACGACTATAAATGATTTTCCCAAGGTTACAAATATGTTTTATTTTTTGTAACAAGGCTACAAAGTACCATCAATGATATTTGCAAATATATGATTCCAAAAATAAGGGAAGTCAGCAAAAAAAAAGAATTAGTGAGGCGAAAACAGAACCCAAACACTAGCTGTCTAGCTCTTGAGATTCACACCTCCAGTGTACTGTTTTGTTGTGTCCATAATTTAGCGTATCTGCCAGATTTCTCCAACAACACTTGGTGTGTCCCTTTTTCCACCACTTTCCCTTTCTCCATTACTATTATCTCATCACATTGCATCGCAGTGGTCAGCCTATGTGCAATGAAAATGCATGTTCTGTTACTCGCTAGCGACCTGAACGTTTTCATTATCTCTGCCTCGGTTTTACTATCAAGCGCATTCGTTGCTTCGTCACACAAGAGAATCGCTGGTGATTTCAGAAAGGCACGAGCAAGTGCCACTCTTTGTTTTTCTCCACCACTCAGCATCAGCCCTCTTTCTCCCACCGCGGTCGAATATTTATCCGGAAATTTCATGATCGTATCGTGAATCACTGCTCGCCTAGCTGCATCGTACACCTCTTCTTCTGTTGCTGAAAGGTTTCCATAGTGAATGTTGTGAAATATTGTGTCATTGAAGAGCACCTGCCATAATTCCAGGAGTCAATTGAGGCTATGATTAGTCTAGTTTATCTTTAAGTATGCAAGTTATAACCATTAAATCGATTTGATATTAAAATGAAAATTAAGATCATCAGGTTTAATCAGAATCACTTTTGGAGTGTAAAATGTCATCTGCATGTGATTTATGTAGAAATTGTGACTGAATAACAAAAAAGTTTAAAATACCCTAAATAGATTTTTCCAATAAGCCCTAAGTAGATAACTAACATTTTACCTAATTTGTCACGGTTTAGACTAATAACAACAAAATGTAAGAGAACAATTCTAGTCAAAATGGCAACTTACAGTATCTTGAGGGACAACTCCAATGCAGCTTCGAAGACTCTCTAGTGTCACTTCCTTTATATCTTGACCATCAATCCTAACATTACCAGAATCTGTGTCAAAGAACCTGAAAATCATTCTAAGAATCGTCGATTTGCCGCTTCCGCTACTACCAACAATCGCTACACTTTTCCCTGCCGGTACCTCAAATGAAATCCCATCCAAAATCTTTCTCTCTGGCAGATAACTAAAATGTACATTCTCAAAACTGATGCTTCCACCTCTCAGAACAAGAGGAGGTAGCTTTGTCTCTGTATCTTTATCTCCAATATCGGATCTCTCCTCTAGCAACTGGAACAATGATTTCATATCAACAAGACCCTGAACGGTTTCACGGTAAACACCACCGAGAAAGTAAAGAGGAAGAGACAATTGAAAGAGAAGACCATTCACCATCACCAAATCACCAACTGTCATCTCTCCATTCATAATCCCTTGAGAACACAACACCATTGATGTTGACAAAGCTGTACTAAATATAAAACTCTGTCCAAAATCTAAAAACGCAAGACTCTTCTGAGTTTGCAATGCAGCATCTTCATATCTTCCGAGTAAATCATCGTACTTTCTCGCTTCGTAATCTTCGTTGTTAAAATACTTAACAGTCTCGTAGTTTACAAGAGAATCAATAGCTCTTGTGCTTGCATCATTATCAGCTTGGTTCATAGCTTTTCTAAACTTAGTTCTATACTGTGTCACAACCAATGTGAAAGCTATGTATGATCCAACGGAAAGAGAAGTGATCAAAGCAAAAACAGGTCCAAAATTGTATGCTAATATACCTGTGACCATTGATATCTCCAAGATCGTTGGAACAACATTGAAAACCATAGCAGAGAGGATCGTGTTAATCGCGCGACTTCCACGGTCAATGATTCTATTCAAAGCTCCTGTTTCTCGATTCAAATGGTAACGAAGATCAAGATCATGTAAATGCGAGAGCACTTTACGAGAAACAGATCGTATTGTGCGGAGAGATACTTTGGAGAAAACAGCAGTACGAAGCTCGTTAAAAGCTGAAGATCCAGATCGAGCAATGCCATAGCCAATGAGAACGGAAGAAGGAGTAGCGAAAGCAGCAAGTAGATAAGGATTTGAATCAGTGATTGTTGAAGATGAATATGAAGAGAGTAAATCGATAGATAATTTGAAGAGGAAAGGAACTTGAACATTCAAGAACTTAGCTCCTATGAGACACGCTAAAGCAGCGATGACTCTGAATCGGAGTTCTGGGTTGTCTTTCATCCATAGATAGCTTGAAATCGTGCGGAGGATCTTCTTAGATGATGCTGTTTTGGTTTGATCTTGATTTGGAGTTGAAGTTGAAGTTGAGAAGAAGAAGACTCGTGCGTTGACTGGAGATGGAGATGGAGATGGATCGGTGAAGAATGCATTGATAGCTGGTGATCTCTGAATTGAGCTACGTTTGATAAAACTGGAGAAACTGTGATGGTGATGATCAGAGCGAAGACGGTGATACAGAGAAGCGCGAGAGAGGAGAAACCGAGATCCCCTCATCATCGCTTCTTGTCCGAACGAATCACATACAATTTGGTCTAAATCGATTCTTTAATTCTCTGTTTTGTTCTCTCTGTACTACAGAGTAGCTTAACAAGAAGACGAGGAAGAAGATATCAACTCGGAAATAACCGGTTTTGGTTTTCTGTTTTTATTAAGATAATGAAATTAGCTATCTCGGAGATAACCGGTACTGGTTTGATTGCAACTGGGCTTGAGAGAATCAGATACGGTGGTACACACCGCAGCGAATCTCAGAGTATTCATTCTCTCACATGGACTCTTTCGAAAATTCAACTCTTCTACTATATGCAATTAATTAAAAAATTGAACGGTTTATTTGGAAAGTGAAAAGAAGCAACGGTCGGTTATGTCTTCCCTCCAGACGACAGGGTTTTTATTCGGACACCACTAAAAATGGACAGCTAAACTCCTTTATTGCCTTAAAAATTCAATTTTAATTACGTGATTAAAGATTAGATTGCCACTTGATTTTAAAATACTAATTAAACCTATATAGTGATGGTATCTAACTATCAATAGCTTTAAACCGGAACTAATCAGCACCGTCCGATTTGGAAAGATGGATGGACCAAAGGACGTGTGGGCACGAGTCCCCCCTCTCTGTACACGTGGGTCCCACTAAGCCTTCTAAGTAATCTTTTTCTAGCCGTCCGATTGAATCCCATGAAGCTGACATGTGAGCCCCCACTTCTTGAAAATATATATTTGTATGAATTTTGTTTTTATTTTATTTTCCAGCCTTTTAAAAATGTTTTTATTAATACCACGGATACTACCGTTTTGATATCAAATTTTCTTTGAAATCTATCCGATCTTATATCAGATTTTGGAGTCAAATACCAACTACAAAAATCTGAACATTAATACAATAATATACATTTTGAAAAATCATGTTGTCCATTATATTTTTTGGCATCTAATCCTATCGTTAATTGATTATAAGTTTATAAATATATTACAACGGAATTTCGCATAATTGTAAAACTTCCCTATATAAACTTACGAAAAATTGAAATAATTATACCAAAAGTCCACATATTTTATTTTAAAAACTTACATAAGTGGATATTGTTAAAAGAAGGAAAAAAAAAGAGTTTCTAGTAAATATAGTCACGGAATAATGTGAGAAATTTATTATTGGATCAAAAAAATGATAAAATTGGGCGAGAAATAAGACTAAAAGTTAGGGAAGTGAAAAAGAGACAAATCCCACCCGTCGTGTCTTCTTGTTCATCCTTTGTTTCCCTTTTTCTTTCTCACTGTTTCTGCCTTACTTAAAGTCTCAATCTTTGCTTCAAATTCAACCCATCTCTTTTTCCTCCCTTCCCTCACAATCAAAATCTTAATTCTCAGCTTCTGGTTTTGTCGAAAATGGAAGGCGGTTCCGCTAGTGGATCGGCTTCGGCTTTGTCAAACGATGAAAATCTCGTCGTTTCTTGTGAGGATTCTTCTTCTCCTATAGGGAATGAGCTTGAGCTTGGTCTTACGTTGAGCCTTGGTCGCAAAGGGTATCGAGATTGTAGGGTTTACGCTGATGATTCTTCTTCTTCTTCATCATCTTCTTCTCTGAGCAGAGCTAGCGTAATTGCTGGGATCAAGAGGACAGCTGATTCCATGGCTGCAACTAGTGGGTGAGTGAAATTCTCTTCCCTTTCCTCTTTTACATTTTGATCAATTATGGTTTATTTGGGGATTCTTAATATCATGATTATCAATAGAACTATAAATAAAGATTTGATTTTTGCTTTTTATGGTTATGGGATTGATTAGACAGAATGTCCTTGATCACAGTTATCTGAAAAGATTCGACCTTTGTTACGTATAGATGACTTTGAATGTATCTTCCTGATCATTAGATAGTTTGCTTTGGTCATTATATCTTCAAATTGAATCTTACTATCGTTTTCTAGAGATGACAGTTTTTTTCTTCTTGGATTCTAAAGTATTTATTAGCTTTGGAGAGAAAGTGATTAATCCTGTATAGTGATTCTCTTGGTATCTGATTTTACAAGGCCCTGAAGTGTTTATAACCCTTTTTATGTGTTTACTCTTATTTGAGCAATTTGAAACCTTTGAAAATGGCAGGCAAGTTGTGGGATGGCCACCAATAAGGACTTACAGAATGAACAGTATGGTTAACCAAGCTAAGGCTTCAGCCACTGAAGATCCGAACTTGGAGATAAGTCAAGCCGTAAACAAGAATAGAAGTGATTCAACAAAGATGAGAAATTCCATGTTTGTTAAGGTGACTATGGATGGCATTCCTATTGGAAGGAAAATCGATCTGAATGCTCATAAATGCTATGAATCATTGTCAAACACTCTAGAGGAAATGTTTCTGAAACCTAAATTAGGTGTGCTTTTCGAATCTCATGGCCTTTTTTTTGGTTCCTTTGAAGTTGGTTCTTGGTATGGGAAATGAAGTTATGATTCTTTCTTTAATCAGGTTCACGCACACTAGAAACCGATGGTCACATGGAAACACCGGTCAAGATACTACCAGATGGGTCTTCCGGATTAGTACTAACGTATGAAGACAAGGAAGGAGATTGGATGCTTGTTGGCGATGTTCCGTGGGGGTATGCATACATATGTTCTTATGCTTTTGATGCTTTGTCCCGTGTAAGCGTCAAATTCTGAAGTTTGAACCTGAGTTTTACTTGTGTCTAGGATGTTTATTGGTTCAGTGAGAAGGCTCCGGATAATGAAAACATCGGAGGCTACTGGTAAAGGTACATTTACTGATTCGATCAAATCCTGATATCTGTATTAAAATCATTGTTTTGTCGTTGTGACCGTGTTTGTGTGATCCTTGTTTACAGCTCAGATGATATTATGAAGCAAATAATAATCTACGAAGAACCCTTTATGTTTGAAGCAGTAATAAGACAGATCACAGATCAAAGAGAAGACAAAAACATTGTAAGAAGCTTCTTCTTCTTCTCTCCCCTTTACAGTTTCTTTTTTGGCTCTGCCATTTTTCTTTTAGTTAGTTATATGTTCTCTTTGTAAATCACACTTTAAAAATCTATAAGAAAACCCTTTCTTGCACAAAAACAAAACGGTTCAGAGCAATGCACAAAGTTAATATGATCATGTAAAACAAAGGAAACTTATTCTACATGGAAAAATTAAATCAAAAGATACATATCTCTCTCTCTTTCTCTCTTTCTTCTACATACAGAACACGAATCGAACGAATCAGTTTATCGGCCTCTTTTGATTCTTAAATCTCATACTAAAGAAGGCCATTTACAGGTGAAGTACTAAAAACCGATGAATGTTTCTCGGCCAAGCTACGACTAGTGTTCTCTTCATTACTATTACTTTTCCTCCTCGGTTTAGCCTCTCCGAGCATCGATATCACATCTCTCATCGAAGGTCTGTCTTTCGGGAGCTTTGTAGTGCAGAGAAGAGCAATCTGTAGAACTAAAAGCATCTCTTCTTGCACATATCTGCAGTTTCCTACGTTAGGATCTAATGCTTCTTCTAGTGATATGTTGTCTCTTATCTTCCTTCTCACCCACTCCACAATGTCTACTGATTCTCCAAACTCCGGTTCCAATGGTCTTCTTCCGGTTAACAGCTCCAATAGTACGACGCCGTAGCTGTATATGTCTATCTTCTCATCCACCTTCAAAGTGTATCCATACTCTGCAAATGATCAACCATATGTTGTTAGACTAAACCGGATTGTAATCAATTTAGTAATCGGTATGGTATTTAAACCTTACCGGGAGCAATGTAACCGTAAGAACCGGCGACCATTGAAACGGTTTCTTTCTTCCTCGCCATCATCCTGGCGAGGCCAAAATCGGCGATTCTGGCGTCGAGATTCGCGTCGAGCAAGATATTGTTGGATTTGATGTCTCTGTGAATCACCGGAGGATGACAATCATGGTGGAGGTAAGCGAGGCCGTGAGCTACACCTAACGCGATGTTGTAACGCGAAACCCAATCAACGAGAAGTCTCCCGGCGGCGTTTTTGCCGTGAATCGCATCACCAAGGTTTCCGTTGAGCATGAATTCATATACGATCATCATGTTTTTGTCGTTGTATAAGAACCCTAGGAGCCTCACTATGTTTCTGTGTCTCAATTTCCCGAGGAGGTTAACTTCGCCTACGAAATCTCCGGTGGTTCCATCTTCAATATCCGCGGCAGATCTCCAGAGCTTCTTCACGGCGAGAACTGTGCTTGATCGTGACATTTCTGCTTTGTACACGATTCCGGTTGCTCCCATTCCGATCATGTTTGATTCTTTGATACATGCCAAGATATCGGAAGCTGTAAACCCTAATCTATGAAACGCCATTAATCTCCAAGGCCATTCACCTTTGCTCGCCGTCTCGTCGCCGCAGAATCCGTTAGAATACCATTTCTTGTACAGAGTTCTCGTAACAATGGTGAGAATCCCTAGAGCTAGAACCGATGCTATCCCAATCAACCATCCGGCGACAATTCGTTTCCCGTGGAGGCTACTGTGACTCGATGTTGCTCTTTGGAATTTACTACACGGTGGTAGAACGCCGCCGCAGAGACCGGAGTTTCCTCTTAGATCATCTGGATTTATGGTTTTGAGAAAGCCGTTGATAGGGACTGGACCTGTGAGCTTGTTGTATGAGACGTTTAGGAGTTCCAGAGCTGGAGATGTTCCGATGCTCTCTGGTAGTACTCCGGTTAAGGAATTGTTGGAGAGATCTAGCACTGCTAATGCAGACATTGTCGTGATCTGTCTAGGGATTTCGCCGGTGAGGTTATTATTTCTTAGGTTGAGGCTTACGAGCTTCTCGCATGAAGCAATGCTTGAAGGGATAGTGCCAGTGAGAGTGTTTGATGAGAGATCGAGATTAGAGAGTGAAGGACAATCCTGGAATTGGTCTGGAACTTCGCCGGAGATAAAGTTATCGGCGACTAAAAACGCCTGTAGGTTGTGAATTGAGAGGATTGTGGAAGGGAGAGATGATCGGATCTGGTTTCTTGAGAAATCAATGAAAGAAAGTGAAACTGAATCGGAGATGTCTCCAGGGATCCCTCCGCTGAGACGATTTCCGGCTAGTTCGAGTCTCTGTAGCTTCTCAAGCTTGCCAAAGCCGATAGGAATTGATCCGTTTAGTAGATTGTTCTGCATTCTAACACGAACTAGTGATTGGCAAGTGGAAAGAGTCGCTGGAATCTGACCGGTGAAGGTGTTGTTGAAGAGAATGAGCTTGGTTAGATTTCCCTTGTTGCATAGAGTTGAAGGAATCTCGCCTGAGAAGGAGTTTGAAGAAACGTCAAGCCATTGTAATGGAGAATTCTTCCCGAGATCGCTTGGTAACTCGCCGGAGAGCGTGTTGTTCCAGAGCTCGAGGACTTGTAACTGTGCTAGACTGCTGATGGCGGGAGGAATGGAGCCTGAGAGTTTGTTGCGCATCAGGTTCAGTAGCTGGAGGTTCTTGAGCTTTGTTATCTCCATTGGAATCTCGCCGGTTAACGCATTATCGGAGAAATCAAGAACCTTTAGCGTGGTAATGCTTCCTATCTCTCTTGGAATTGTTCCGGTGAAGTTATTCTCGTACAGGAGAAGCGTCTCGAGTGACTTGAGCTTCCCAAGCTCTGACGGAATCTCACCACTGAGCTTTCCGATGGCCAAATCAAGGTACTTGAGGCTGTTTATGTTTCCAAATTCCGGTGGAATCGGACCTTTGAATTCGTTGTAACCAAGAATGGCGGTTTCAAGTGAAGGGAGCTGGCCGAGAACGCTTGGTAACTCGCCGGTGAGATTGTTTCCGGATAATCCGAGAAATCTCAGCTTCTGTAGATTCTTGAATGAACTTGGAAGTGACCCTTGAAAGAAATTCCCTCGGAGATCAAGAACTTCTAAAGAGACTAAGTTCCCGAGATCCTCCGTGAGATTTCCGGAGAGATTGTTCCCTGAAGCATTGAGGTGAACAAGCCCAAGTGATTCATTGCTAAATAGAAAAAGACTCCCTGAGAATGAATTCTGGCTGATGTCAATAGATTTCAACGGAGGGATTGATTTCGGGAGCAGCGACTCGAATCCGTTGCATGATATGTTAAACGAGACAAGGCTACTCAGCTGGCTGATCGAATCTGAGATTTTGCCTGTGAGATTCATCCCCGCCAGGTCGAGCTTCTCAACATTGCCATTTGAGTTGCACCGAACACCGGTCCAATTACAGTGATCGCTGGTGTCTGAAAGCTTCCAGTCTTTGAGAAAGTTGAGAGGATCCACAAGAGTTGATTTCACCGACAGCAAAACAGAGAGCTCGTTGACATTGTCGATGGAAGCTAAAACAGAGGAAGTAGAACCAATGTAACAGTAGTAAAGGAAGAGAACTATTATCTTCATCTTCATCTTCAACTTCTTCCTCTGTCTCAACAGCTTCAACTGAAACTTGACTCCTTAGTTCATTACCAAGAACGAGACTAGTGAACATGCAAGGAGGTGGTGGAGGAAGAGAGTAGAATAAGAAGAAACTCTGTAAGTATATGCTTGTTCTGTGTTTATTATGTTATATATATGTGACATATAAACACAGAGATATATAAAAATGAATCTTGGTTTTATATGGATGTAGTGATCAAAGAGTATGTAGGGTTACATGTTCTAAGAAAAAAAGAAATAAACAAGATCTTGGAAGTATTTGAGAAATTTCTTAAGACATTGAACATGTGAAGAGAGAATGTGTTTTCTTCACAATTACAACTAATCCAAAAATGTGTTCGGTGTTTTAAAATTAATTAAGTCAACTATTGATTTGCTGTATAGTGATTTGTGAATGTGCCATAGATAGCTTAAGCTTAAACTAATACTAATATAATTACTATTTTTTATACATACACTTGGTGTGTGGCATAGAGGTAGCTTATGCTTAACTTCATTCTAATTCAGCTTTTGTAGAATGTCTTTATCTATTTTCCCACCTTTTTCCTTTTGTGTCTTTTAACGCTTGCCTTCTAAGGAAGAAAAACAAAAAATATACCATTAGCTCTTAGCAATATTCGATTACATTACATATTAATGATGAATCAGTGATTATATTGTAAATCTCGTATTTAGGATATAGCCACCGAGGTGAACGTTCGAAGCATATAAGAATGGGTGACCTGCACATGTGATGAAGAAGAACAGATGATCCTATTACCCTATGCTCTGCAGCATATTTAAATATCAGATAGGTCCAAATAAATTTCATTATTAATTAAAATCAGCAATAATGAAGATATTCCCACGATCGATCTTCACGTTTCTTCTTACCCCTTTTGAATTTCGAAAAGCTTCTTTCTATTTGGTTGGTTAAAAAAAATTAAGATCGAGCCCACTCATGGCCATTATACGTGAAAACATATTTCTTTAGTTCAATCATACTTACCTTGATGCGTAACAAAAGTGTGAATACTATAATGTATGCCACTGCAGAGAGTGCAGGCTTGTTACTGTTCTTTCGTTTGCATGATTGATTAGATAAGAATCTTCCCATGTTACAGATTTATGGCAGTGTAATATAGGTATAGTATAATATTGTTGATAATATAACAAATAAAAATTAAATAAAGTGGTTAATTGTATCACTTCTTGAATGTATCAGCAAATTGTCCCTAATTAAAATGCTACTTTCTTAAACGTTCTTCAGATATAAAATTCTAATTTCGTAAACTTTCTACCTGATGTCTAAAAGACTAAAAGCATGTGTAGACGTATACACCCAAAGTCAGTGCCAATGCCTTTAAGGTAAAGTAAAATGGAGACGGAATAAAAAAAACGTACGTCAAACGAGAGAATATAATTTTTATTTTTTTTTCAGACTGCCCAATTAGCATAGCATAGTAATTTGATATCACTAAAAAGAATCCAAACTTGATAAATAATAACCGTGACAAATTCAACACCAAGATGTTTAAAAACTCAAACAGATATGTATGTATCAAGAACGGGTCGAGGTAAACTAACTGATCAATTTGATAAAGGATAAGATAAGCTAAATGCTAAATGATTTGTGGGAAAATGGCAGAGAAATGCACACGCATAATATTCATCAAAACAATTATTGTAATACTCCAACAATTACCCACTCCTCTTACTGATTTCATGTTTCCATCCTTCTTATTACAGTACTAAACACAAACTGTTGCTTCACATGCACTCATGTGGACCTGTCTTTTATACAATTGTTTTTTCTTTCTTATTATTTGTTGTTTTTAGAAAACATTCCGATCCGTAGTTAAGTTCTTCATTTGCTTAATTATCCTTTCGATCGTTGGATAAAATACCTTAAATTCTACGATTACTCAGTAAGTAATTTTTTTTTATATAATTGATAGAATACACTTTTCAGTTTTGAATCTTTCGACTGATCACTGATATATACAATATCTTAGGAAAATAAATAAATTTGATCTACACCATAAATATTATAATAATCAATTATTACCCAAAAGAACAATGGATGGTTTATAGGAGATTTTATAGACTATAGATCATAAAGAAATAAACACTTACAAGAGGTTTGAAGGCTTAATGGGATGCATGTGGATCAGCACCTATAGTGACTTAATTTAGTATTAATTTCTGTATTATCAGAGAGAGAAACCTAATCCCACAAATAAGTACCTAAACTCTTTGCAAATGGTGTTTTGTTGGGTTATATTATTAATACCATACTAATTAATATATTAACAAGTAAGTATGTATGCTGACGATTCGTCACATGGCCATCAGGGATCAGGCCATGGGATTCGCTATGGCATCACAGACTTGAGAGTCCAGCTTTTCCTTACGATCTACACGCATGTGCCACGTGTGTTTCATGCATCTTAAAAACCTCTGAGACAGCAAGAGACTCTCTGACTCTGTCTAAAGCCAAAATGGGTTTATTATATGACAATTTGACCAAAATGGGCTTATTATAAACATCTCGGGCCTAAAGGTAAAAGCCCATAAGTTGAGACGATGACGGTATCCAAATGAAGGAACGGCTTTGGTAGTGACACGTCACGATTCTCCCGCCACCACACCACAGCTTTTTGCTTCATCTCCTTCTTACTCTCTGTGTCTCTAACTCCTCGTGCACTCAGACATCACAGATATGGCTTGTGTTCGGTCGATTGGTTCTTTAACTTCTGTCAACCATTCTCAACGAAATGTTCCTCGCTCAGGTACGCGAAAAAACCCTAATTTCGCACTTTTGATTCGTCGAATTGGTAGTTGAAATCTTCGTGTTGCATGTAGCTTGAATAAGGAAAATTTCCCGTAATTTTCGGTATAATGCTGAATCCGAAACTGTAACGAGATTTATCGGAAACGAATCGGTATAAATCGTGTTTCTTTGCGAGCTCATGATTTCTCTGATTTGATAAACAAGTTGTTAAGGCAGTAACTTGATGTAATCTGATCATGGTTTCATAGTAAATGTGTGTTCTAAGTAATTGTGGATTAGGGTTATGGAAAAAGATTGGATTTTTACATGTCTCGCTATCAATTAACTTCAAGTGTGTAATTAAGAACCATAGTTTGATCCCTTTTGTTGCAGGCATTGTCTTATCTTCATGCTCTGTTCTTCCCATCAAAAGCTCATCTTTCACTGGATCCCCTGTTTCTCTCCCGCGGGCTCAACCATCATCCCGAACAGCTCTAAGACCGATGAAACCCGTCTCTATCACGATGATGGTAAAGCCGGCGCTCCAATTCATCCAAGGGACGGATGAGATGACAATCCCTGATGTTAAGCTGACTCGATCAAGAGACGGAAGCAACGGAATGGCACTGTTCTCTTTCGACCAACCATCCGTTTTCGACTCGAGCGGTGAAGTCGGAGAGATTACAGGATTGTACATGATTGATGAGGAAGGTGTGATTCAGTCGACGGATGTGAACGCGAGATTCGTGAATGGGAAACCGGAAGGGATTGTGGCGAAGCACATAATGCGATCGCCGAAAGAATGGGACAGGTTCATGAGGTTTATGGAGCGATACTCGGACCAGAATGGCTTGCAGTTTGTTAAGAAGCAATGAGGTTGGAGAGAATTTTCAATGAGCAAAACAAAATGTGTATGTTACATTAAATTTTTTCACTCTTTTGATTTATAATCTTGTACTCTCCTAGTTTTGATCTTTACTTGAGTTTCAACTTACAATGGTAATCTAGGCTTTTGTTCTGATTAAATTTGGTTTAATCTAAACAAATCCATGATTTTACTAAAGGTATGATCATAATTTCATTATGAATTGTGCTATTAGTCAAATACTTAACTGTGTTTGTGTTTATATTACGAGTGTTCAATCCAATTAAACCAAAACCGTGTAAGAGATTTAAAATAGAAAACACACTCCACTGAAATTGAACAGAATCAAAACTAAACCGAACTTTGAGCATATCCGGTTTTAAGTTGATGACCATATATAGCCAAAAGTCGTTAAGAATAGTTTATTATGAAAAGGGGCATCAAAGCATTGTTCCTCTGCATCATGGCATCGACGTTAATCTCTTCTTTGGCCGTTGTCTTGCCGTTAACGTTACTAGCTCCGTCAATGTCCATGAAAATCTCTCGAATCGACGTCCTCGGATATATTTGTAACAACGGCACCGTCTCCAACGAGGAGGCTTACCGGAGATCATATCAGATTAACCTCGACGCGATCAGAGGTGATATGAGGCATGTCAAGTTTGGAACTCATGAACATGGAGATCCTCCGGAGAGAATGTACGTTTTGTCGCAGTGTGTTAGCGATCTCTCATCCGACGAATGTAGTTTATGTTGGTCACGTGCTACCGATCTCCTCTCTCAATGTTTCCCGGCCACCGGTGGTTGGTTTCACCTCGACGGTTGTTTCGTTAGAGCTGATAATTACAGCTTCTATCAAGAACCTGTTTCTCATCAGGACACCAAGGTAGATGGTTATGTTTTGTCAGAAATCTCATATCGAAAATATGATGGGACTAGTAATATATAAGTGCTATAGTTGGATCAATTCTGCACAAACTTGTCTAATACAGAACTTAATCCTAGGAATTTAGTGTGGATCCGATTCTTGAAGAACAATCAACTAAATTGTCCTAATATGTCGACCATTTTGGGAATGTAGATATGTGCTAGTGATAAGGAGAAGTCTGCAGAATTCAAAGGTTTAGTAAAGGAAGTGACCAAATCCATTGTTGAGGCGGCTCCATATAGTCGAGGTTTCTCGGTGGCTAAAATGGGAATCCGGGATTTAACGGTTTACGGGTTGGGAGTATGCTGGCGAACGCTAAATGATGAGTTGTGCAAATTATGCTTAGCAGATGGAGCTTTATCGGTTACGAGCTGCTTACCATCCAAAGAAGGTTTTGCCTTGAATGCAGGATGCTACTTGCGTTACTCTAACTATACCTTCTATAATGAACGTGGATTGCTTGCTATGAGTATGTCTCTGTCTCTGTCTCATAACACTTGTGTTATTTGTAAAAATTGTGATCCGTTTGTATTATGATCATAACATTTCTTGTATGTTTTTCTTGTAGGCTTCACTAAAGAAAACCTTACGTATATATTTGTTATTTCCATGGTGGGTGTGTTGGCTATTGCAGCTGGATTTTGGTGTGGAAAATGCTTCTATATGCGAACTAGTCCAAAGAAGAAGATTAAAGGTAAGTTCCACAAGACTATATTGTGCTCATAAAGGAACTAAGACTAAAAAGTTTCATTTGTTTGGACATCTAAGGATAGAGAAAGAGTCAGAGTCAATATGTACTGAGTCACACTTGATGAGCTTTGAGTATTCAACTCTTAAAAAAGCAACCAACAACTTCAATGAGAGTTGCAAGCTTGGTGTTGGTGGATATGGTGAAGTCTTCAAGGTTTCTCTCTTCTCTGTATAACTATCTTTCTTTACACTTTACCACTATGTTGATTGATTAAAAATCCTTATTGTCTTTTTGACAGGGAACTCTGTCTGACGGTAGAGAAATTGCGATTAAACGACTACATGTATCAGGAAAGAAGCCACGGGATGAGATCCATAATGAAATAGATGTGATTAGTAGATGCCAACACAAGAACTTGGTTAGGCTCTTAGGTTGCTGCTTCACTAACATGAATAGTTTCATTGTTTATGAGTTCCTCGCCAATACAAGCCTTGATCATATCTTGTTTAGTAAGACACTCTTCTCTAATCACGCACATATCTTCTTACTTGTTTGAAAAGTTTCTAAACATTTTTTCCTTGACATGGAAATGAAGACCCGGAGAAGAAGAAAGAGCTTGACTGGAAGAAGAGGCGAACCATAATCTTAGGAACAGCTGAAGGGTTAGAGTATCTTCACGAAACGTGCAAGATCATTCACAGAGATATCAAAGCAAGCAACATTCTGTTAGACTTAAAGTACAAACCTAAAATATCAGATTTTGGATTAGCCAAGTTTTATCCAGAAGGTGGCAAAGACATCCCTGCTTCTTCTCTTTCTCCTTCTTCAATTGCGGGCACTCTGTAAGTCCTTTCAATACAAAGAACTTCGTAGAGGTCCTTACTATTGGTCTGATTTAGAATGTGAATGTTACATTGTTTACAGAGGATATATGGCTCCTGAATACATTAGCAAGGGAAGACTAAGCAATAAAATCGATGCTTATAGCTTCGGAGTTCTTGTTCTCGAAATAACCAGCGGTTTTCGAAACAATAAGTTCCGGTCTGATAACTCCCTTGAAACCTTAGTTACTCAAGTGAGTCTCCATCTTCATCACATCAATCTTTAACTCTCCGAGTGACCTTCATATATAACCCATTTTCGAACCTTTTAATTTCTTGAACAGGTTTGGAAATGTTTTGCTTCAAACAAGATGGAAGAGATGATAGACAAAGATATGGGAGAAGATACAGATAAGCAAGAAATGAAGAGAGTGATGCAGATCGGTTTGTTGTGCACACAAGAGTCTCCACAACTTCGTCCAACAATGTCTAAGGTTATACAAATGGTTAGTTCCACAGATATTGTATTGCCCACTCCTACTAAACCACCTTTCCTTCATGATTCCATGTAAAAATTCATGTAGAATTTATATAGATTCCTCAATTCCTTATTGTTAATAACACATTACTAGAAAACATACAAATAATCATTGTGTATTTCGTACGAATAACTATTAAAAATTATGTTTATTTTTCTTCTAAGTTATGTAGATAGATTCAAAATATATATTTTTGAGATTCATCCCAATATTAACACCTATATATATGTTTATATATGATTAATCTCAAAATATAATACAATGTGATAAAATAAATGAATGAGATAAAGACTGGTCTGACGAATGTGTATCATTGTCTGATAAGTTAGTTAGTGCCTTGTGTTGTTATTTGTGGAAGGCTTGTACTGTTCCAACCGTCCATTACTTTTTTTGAGAAAATTTGTTGAGAGGGCAATTTTCAAGTTTGTAAATTTGCCACTTCAATAACTTCTTTGATTTGATTTGTCAATTAGGTAGTTCTTACTTCTTACTACATTGATGTCATGCACTTTCATTTAGCTGTCATTTTAGAGAAGAAATTACAAAAACGTTATTATTTTAACTAACTACTTATGTGGAATACTATCTCATTTCGGGGGTACATTGTTTTAACGGTGGCGATAAAAAGTGTTTTGTAACAGTGAATAGAGAATAATATACTGTTGACACATGATAGTGTAAAAGTGAACATTATATAACGAACAAGTGTGTGGTAAATACTATCACCAGGGTAAAGTAAAGACATTGTTGTATTAATGTGACCCATGCTGACGAAAATATGTATGTCTGTGACTCATAATGACAAAAATTATTAATCATACATCATGTCATCACTTTGCCTTAATTTGTTGGTTAATATAGAGCATATGTTGGCTAATAAAAAGAAGAAGAAGAAACTATCAAAATAAAAATTACGAGAACGTTACAAAAGTAAAAAAATTAGATGCATACATGTGTTAAATGTTTTATAAAGTTTAATTTGTGTGGAGTATATCATTTTTGAACAAATAACCATAAATAGAAAAACAAGAAAATACTCAATTCTTAAGTCAAAAATAGTATTACCAAAGTCAAAAATAGATGTACGCATGTGTTCTTCGAGTATCTCAATTCTTTCGAAGGTATTATATATTTTATATTTATGCTAAAATTTTACAGCTTCTATGATAGAGAGTGACTTATTATACTATATAAACGCTAGACCATTGAGTGATGCAAATCACAAAGCTTCTTTAATAACACACATACAGATTCTTTCAACAGCTGCCACTACCTTTCGAAATGTAAGCATCTCCTCTAATCTCCATCATTTTTCAGAATGTGTTACAAATGAAATATAATAAAAATGTTTAAACCCCAACATATGTATGACAGGGAATTTGGTACCGGCAACGGCTACAGCAACGGGAACGGCTACACCAATGGAAACGGCCACACCAACGGAAACGGCAATTACAACGGCAATGGCCACGTTAATGGTAACGGAAAAGCTAACGGAGCCAAGGTGGTAAAGATGAAACCAATGGACAGTGAGTTGCTGAGAGAGCAAGGTCACATAATGGTTGATTTTATTGCTGATTATTACAAAAACCTTCAAGACTCGCCTCAAGATTTCCCTGTTCTGTCCCAAGTTCAGGTTTCTTAACTTCTGAACTTTTCACTACAATTTATGTAATGTAACCAGTCATTATTTGTGTGTGTATACATATTTAGAGTGTGTTTTTAATATATAACAAACATTTTGGGTCGCAGCCTGGTTATCTCCGTGACATGTTGCCTGATTCAGCACCTGAACGACCTGAATCGTTAAAAGAACTTCTCGACGGTACGTAACATATTTCTATTTTATAGCAAAACTAGTAACATGAACGTACAAACCCACATTTATATAATTTTAATTAAATGGGATTTTAATTTTGTTGCATAAACTTTTTGTTATAGATGTTTCGAAGAAGATAATGCCGGGGATAACTCATTGGCAAAGCCCGAGTTACTTTGCATACTATGCATCAAGCACGAGTGTGGCTGGATTCTTAGGAGAGATGCTTAACGCCGGCCTGAGCGTCGTCGGTTTTACCTGGCTCACTTCTCCTGCCGCTACTGAGCTCGAAATCATCGTTCTTGATTGGCTTGCTAAATTGCTACAACTCCCCGACCATTTTCTCTCCACAGGTTCGTCATTATTCATTAATTTGATCTAATTCTTCTTAAAGATTGAAAGACTTTACCACTATTTTAAATTTACATATAGATGACAATCTACGTTTTCGTCACTGTATCTTAGCGACCATACGTTTTTGTGACCACATAAAATTATATCAAATTAATAGAGAATGCAATTGGGACCGTATATAGTCAAAAAAAAAAGGCTGCATAAAAAATAAAAATAAATAGTAACAATATTTGTACAAGCGAGCATTTAATTCAATGACTTCATAACAATGAATGATAGGAAAAGGAAATGGAGGAGGAGTAATCCAAGGGACAGGATGTGAAGCAGTGCTTGTGGTAGTATTAGCTGCTAGAGACAGAATTCTGAAGAAAGTTGGCAAAACATTACTTCCTCAACTTGTTGTCTATGGCTCTGACCAAACCCATTCTAGTTTCCGAAAAGCTTGTCTGGTTGGTATAGTATTTAATTTACTTTTGTACAATAACAATTCACTGATTAATAACTGTGATGATGTTCATAGATTGGTGGGATACATGAAGAAAACATTAGGCTGCTCAAAACTGATTCTTCCACAAACTATGGAATGCCTCCAGAATCACTTGAGGAAGCTATTTCTCATGATCTCGCTAAGGGTTTTATCCCTTTCTTCATTTGTGCCACTGTAATAATTACTCAAAAACCACATTTATGTGTTGAAGATAAAACATTTACACACATATATTGTATACCTCTTCATAAATTTATTTCGTCCATTGCTAAATATATAAGTGTTCCGGGTTTTCAGGTTGGCACAACGTCTTCAGCAGCGGTTGATCCTTTGGTCCCATTGGGGAACATCGCAAAGGTAATTAAACACATATACAATAAATATTGGACTGCATCAACCAAATTTTTAACCAACTTCATCCACCGTATTGATCACACTGCTTCAACCACTGCAATTATTAGACATTTGAATTTGGTGCACAAAACATAGACATTTGAATAAATAAATTTAATTCGGTTATGTGACTAATTAAGACTATATAGTACATTACATGTCATTGTAAAAAAAAGTTGTACTATGTTGTGTAGAAATATGGGATATGGTTGCATGTGGATGCAGCTTATGCAGGGAATGCATGTATATGTCCAGAATATCGAAAATTTATTGACGGGATTGAAAACGCAGACTCCTTTAACATGAATGCTCATAAATGGTTATTTGCTAATCAAACTTGTTCACCTCTTTGGGTTAAGGTATGTTGGTTTTATCTCATTCTTAATTTATTGTTCAATTAGTCAATTTAAATTCATTAATAGTATTTTTTTGTATTGTGTTGTATATATTGGAATCAATCAGGATCGATACTCTCTCATTGATGCTCTCAAAACAAATCCCGAGTATCTAGAATTCAAGGTCAAGGTCTCTCATGTTCATCATTTTGTTACAAACATAAAAGAACCATCTATCTATATTGAAGATCTAAAGAAGCGTTATCATATACATGTAGAATATATAACTAAAATGACAATAAGAAACTAACAAGTTTTACTAAGATCTCAATGGATATATCATTCATGAAAATATTGAAATCGTTAGCAATGTATATTTTAAGACGGTGAAATATGTTGAATGAGATGATCTTATATTTGATTCAATGGAAATGTCAGGTTTCCAAAAAAGATACGGTCGTAAATTATAAAGATTGGCAAATTTCTCTCTCTCGGAGATTCAGGTTCTTTATAAGTCCATTTGATGTTGTATTTGCTGGTCCTATTAGTCTAACAAACTTATATGTACACGCATTTGATTTATACAGATCACTGAAGTTATGGATGGTTTTACGGCTCTATGGTTCCGAGAACTTAAGAAACTTTATAAGAGACCATGTCAATCTCGCTAAGCATTTTGAAGATTATGTAGCTCAAGATCCAAGTTTTGAGGTAATATATACATGTGAAAAATGTTTCAGAACATCATTGAACATCATATCTATTTTATAACCAAGGCTAATTAGTACTATGTCAATTTCTTTAATTTACTAACATATGTAACGAAAGTTTAATCACTTTATTTTCCTGTTTCTTAATGTAAAGGTTGTCACTACTCGGTACTTTTCACTCGTTTGCTTTCGCCTTGCGCCAGTTGACGGCGATGAAGACCAATGTAACGAACGTAACCGTGAACTGCTTGCGGCTGTTAACTCCACTGGCAAGATATTCATCTCTCACACGGTGAGTTGTATAAAGATATAATGACAATAATGAATTATATCATTATTTTTTGTTAAGAGTACTGATTTATTTTATAAGATATTACATGGAAATTGAAATTTAACTAAACATATTATCATCAACAGGCTCTATCTGGAAAATTCGTTTTACGATTTGCTGTTGGTGCACCGTTAACGGAAGAGAAGCATGTCACTGAAGCATGGCAGATTATACAGAAACATGCCTCCAAATTTACACGCAACGACCATTATTAATAATATTTCAAAAGAAACCCACTATCTTTTTTATTTCGATCAATAAAGTCCTTTATTTTCAACGATTTCCACTGGAGGGGGACATTGTTATGCTATTAGGAATAAACTTATCAAATCCTCTTTTATTGTAACTTCCTCAAAGTTGAAAGTAGTAAAATTTGTTTTTACTATTCATGTGTCCACAATCATTCGATTTTACTGTATCTTTTTTTTTTGTAAACATATATATTGAGAGGACCGAAGTTATTGGGATTGGGTATGTGAGATTAGTTTATTAGATTTGGGCCTGGCCTTACTATTAAAATAATTGACATATTTACCCTCATCATCAAATGTACATTTTTTTTTTTAATTCCTATCATCCTCGATACAAAACCCTAATTCAATCTTTCTATTATCTAGTAAATCAAAAACTTTCCGAAAAATCTGAAGCGAAGGGAAACGAAATCCCGATAAACCCTCCTTTGATTGATGTGTTCTATCTTTATGAGACATGCATTCTGAATTTCGACTGGATTTTATGAGCGAAATTTTGTCTGAGTTCCGATGAGTTCGATGAATCATATCGTTGTAGATGTTAGTTCGGACGAAGATGATGATAAACCAGTAGATTACTCTTATTTGTTAGACCGAATTCTGGGAGTTTCCGATGAGAAGAAACCCATCAAAGGTACTGTTTTGTTGAATCCAACGGTGGAGAATGAAGACGACGATGACGATTGTGTGATTTTGGATTTTGATCCTACGGCGAAGGAGACTGTGATTGAAACTTGTGAAACTGATGGAGTTCTTGTAGTAGGACAAAAGGGTGAGGTAAATTTTTGATCTTTTCCACTTGTTTGAATTTTCGCCCCAATTTGTTACTAATTTACTCAAATTTTGAAACTGCCTTCGTTAAGTTTGAGTATTGTCTACGAGAATTTTAACTTGGGGACTCTTGTAGGAATCAATGTTCTTCTACTTCAGAGAGTAAATTGAGTTTATATGTCAAGTTTTAGTATATGCAGCCACTTAGTATAGGATTTGATTCTTCATCGTGTATAGAATGAAATCTTGGAATTGATTTTGCTCTGTTTCCATCTTTATACAGTTTGTAGTAACATGTCTAAGTAAGTTCTTTTTGGTTTTGTAGGTAGCTTGTAGGGATTTTCCGCATCCGCGACATGCTTGTGCTAAGTACCCGTTCAAATCCACATTACACCAGACGTTTTGTGAGATGGTAAGAATGTGAAGTTATTTGTTTGTTCTTTTGTTTTCTAAGAATCTTTTGAGACAGTTTAAGTGATGTTTCTTTTCTTGCTAATGACGTTTTTTGTTTTGCTTTTTGTTCTTTACAGTGTCACTGTTATGTTTGTGACACCCGTGCTCCGTGTACTTACTGGTTCAGTGGCGGGATCTCTAACACTGATCACTGTCATGCCAATGATAAAGAGAAGACATGGAATGATCAACGGGAATGCATCAGAACTGGAAATATGTTACCTCGACCTGTTTCGAAACCTGCTTCGGCCAAATTACAATTTAAACGTGCTCCACGGCGTCCATCTGTATATGTACCTGTACCGTTGCTCCAAAACTCGTCTGGAACCAACTTAGGAATCCGGGCTTGCTCCAAATCTACTAAGGTTGCAATTCACCCAAAAACATACACTAGACCCGGTCATAGAACCGAGCAATCAAGAACCGTCCAACAAAATCCTGGGTCACAACCTCACGCTATGCAGTCATTACCAAATCACAAAAGTGGCTCTAATAATGGTAATCCAAGTCCTCAAGTTGTCCCTTCCAATCCATATGTATTGACTCGACGGCCAAGTAATGGCGTTTATCCTCCGGAAAACAGTGTACAGAATATTTCTCAAGGCTTACAACCTACCTATTATGCTCCTCTCATGGCTTCACAAGGCTCACAACCTACCCGCTTTGCTCCTCCCGTGGCTTCACAAGGCTCACAGCCTACCTGCTGTGCTCCTCCCGTTGCTTCACAAGGCTCGCAGCCTACCCGATATGCTCCTCCCGTGGCTTCACAAGGCAATGCACAGCGGATTGTTACTGGTTCTATCTCAACTGTGCCGGTATCTCAGAGCAAAGAGGCAAAACAGTTTAGCCGGAATATGTATTCTGCTAATGTTCAGACGAATGCAGTCCCAACTATGACTCCTAATCCTCCGGCGGTCCAGCAGCAACAACAACAACAATCAGGAAGAAGTAACGATAGAGTATTGTCCGAGTTTGAAGACTGGCTCTTGGACGACTCAACCTTGCCTTGTCCCTCGTCTGTTCAAGACAATACATTGAAAATCGATTTCGAAACCTTCTTGAATGATTGAAACATTACGTTAGGATAGTGTAGATATCCTAACATAATTGTAGACTTTTAGCTGTACAGTATTAATAGTGTAGAGTTTTTGGTTTAGGAGATTTAAGTCTACGATAACATTTGTGATACCCATCTAAAATTCATTCTTTTAAAAATATTCTTCAATGGATGATTTTTTTTGTTTATGGTTCCTGCTTTATGGTAATTATAGAATGAGATAATCTAGTGAGTCACACAATTTAGTTTAATTCCCCCTCGTTTAAAGTTAATGATTTATATTTGTCAATAATTCTTTTGGATTTTCTAATTTATTTTACCAACCCAAATTATAAAATTTGTCATAATCTAATCCAGTGGTATTTACTACTTACCAATCAGAATTTATCAATTGAAAGAATGTAAATTAACCTTTTTGTAGTCAAAGATATTTGTTCCCAAAAACAAAAACTAATAAAAATTAGTCCACACATTTTTTAATGTTAGGACAATTATAGTCCACACATTACAAAACGTATTTTTCGGAAAATATAAAAATTTAATTACTTTGGAAATGAGCAGTAAGTACGTTTAAGGAGGAGAAGTCAAAGTTAACACCAACAATAGTGGAATAAAACTGTTACAGAATCTTAAAATTTAGGGTTATAGTAAATACAATTATTACTATAGTGAAAATGAGAGAATAGAATCTGAAAGATTCAAATTCTCTAATAATGATTCAACAGAATGTCGTGAATCTCTCTACCTTCCTCCTCTATAAACTCTACTCTCTGACTCTTCTTCATCTCTCACAAAATCTCTCTTAATCTTTGCAACAATGGCGTCGGCTCTCTCTTGCTCTGCCTCTGATCTGATTCCATTACTATCAGGTGGAGCCAACGCCACCGCAGCAGCAGCCGCCGCTGAATACATCTGCGGGAGATTCGACACAGTCGCCGGGAAATTCACTGATGCGGCTTACGCAATCGACAACACTTACCTTCTCTTCTCTGCTTACCTCGTTTTCGCGATGCAGCTCGGTTTCGCCATGCTCTGTGCCGGATCCGTACGTGCAAAAAACACGATGAACATTATGCTCACGAACGTCATCGACGCTGCAGCCGGAGGTCTCTTCTATTATCTCTTCGGTTTCGCTTTTGCTTTTGGATCTCCTTCTAATGGATTCATCGGAAAACATTTCTTTGGAATGTATGATTTTCCTCAACCTACGTTTGATTATCCTTATTTTCTATATCAATGGACTTTCGCTATCGCCGCCGCTGGAATCACGAGTGGTTCGATAGCGGAGAGGACTCAGTTCGTTGCGTATTTGATCTATTCTTCTTTCTTGACGGGTCTTGTTTACCCGATTGTGTCGCATTGGTTTTGGTCTTCTGATGGTTGGGCGTCTCCGGCTAGATCTGAGAACCTTCTGTTTCAATCAGGTGTGATTGATTTCGCTGGCTCTGGTGTTGTTCATATGGTTGGTGGTATTGCTGGTTTATGGGGAGCTTTAATTGAAGGACCTAGGATTGGTCGGTTTGGAGTTGGGGGTAAACCGGTTACGTTGCGTGGTCATAGTGCTACGTTGGTTGTTCTTGGAACGTTTTTGTTATGGTTCGGATGGTACGGGTTTAACCCGGGCTCGTTTGCAACTATTTTTAAGGCGTATGGGGAGACTCCAGGGAGCTCGTTTTACGGACAATGGAGCGCAGTTGGGAGAACCGCGGTAACAACTACGTTAGCTGGTTGCACGGCGGCGTTAACGACTCTGTTTGGGAAAAGACTTATTGATGGGTATTGGAATGTAACTGATGTTTGCAATGGTTTGTTAGGCGGGTTTGCGGCTATAACTAGCGGATGTTCGGTTGTGGAACCGTGGGCTGCGCTTGTATGTGGGTTTGTAGCCGCATGGGTGCTGATGGGATGCAATAGACTAGCGGAAAAGCTCCAATTTGATGATCCGTTGGAAGCGGCTCAGCTTCACGGTGGTTGTGGTGCGTGGGGGATTATTTTCACCGGGTTGTTCGCGGAGAAAAGATACATTGCCGAGATCTTTGGAGGCGACCCGAATAGGCCTTTCGGATTGCTAATGGGAGGAGGAGGTAGGTTGCTTGCGGCGCACGTCGTTCAGATTTTGGTGATTACGGGTTGGGTTAGTGTGACAATGGGGACTCTGTTTTTTATTTTGCATAAGCTGAAACTGTTGAGGATACCGGCGGAGGATGAGATAGCTGGGGTGGATCCGACGAGTCACGGAGGGTTGGCTTATATGTACACAGAAGATGAGATTAGGAATGGGATCATGGTTAGGAGAGTGGGTGGTGATAATGATCCCAATGTAGGTGTTTGATTTGTTTGGTTTAGTACTCTTTCGTAGCTTTTGCGTGGTTTGTTTTTATTGTTGTTTTGGTGTGTGTATATATCTTTTAAGTTGCTCTTTGCAAGGGAATAAAAGATGTTAGTTTCGCTGTTTCTTTCTCTCTTGACTATATATATCCCCAAAAAATTAGCGCAAGTCCTCAAATATTTGAAAAGTTCAAACACAAAATGATGTGAAACAATCGGACGACGATACCGTCGATACGAACGAAACGTTGAAAACCATAGACAGATAATTAAGATTTTTTTTCTTAAAGAAGAGAGATTATTATTGGGAAATTGCAGTGTATAACCATCAAAAACTTTATAATTCAATAACTAACCATTGAGAAAAGAAGCGGTGATATGTGGCATATTTTATATAGTATATGCATATTTACCCTCGCTGATATATGTGCCTCAAAAGTCAATTCTCTACTTCTCCTGACCATCCTGACTTCTTCATTTCTTTTATCAAATCAAATCAGCTAAATAACGTGAATGTACTATACTATTGTTGTTATGGAATTAGCGATGTAATCAATAGAACTTTACAAACAAATTTAACACTAAACAAATATTTAATTAAGATTATCACGAACTAAACTATTATTTTAACTAATTACTAATTACAAGATTGCATGTTTTTCTATTGTTATAAGTGAATATTCGATTTGATTATAGAAAATTAAAAATTATGTCAAGAATATCTAATTATATTTTAATTATCCATAAACAAGTTTACAAAATAATTTTCTTGTATATAGTCCTTCTTTTGCAGTGCATTTAACTCGATATTTTAAATTTTATTTATTGTATCGTTTAAAATAAAATGTTACTTATATGACTTGCGTTTAAATTATATTTTTTGGGTTCCCTATATAGTATCTTAGGGTTTAAATTTTATAATTAAACGAGTTAAAATGTTGGTTTGGGTTTACAAAAAAAAATTAGGGTTTAGATTTTGTAAGTAAACAAGATTATATATCGGTTTGGATTTATAGAAAAATGGTTAAGGTTTAAATTTTATAATTAAATGATTTTAAAAATTAATTATTTCTTAGTTGAAATATTTTGATTGGCTAGAATAAAAAATAGTGAATATAAAAACACAATATATTGTTCTTTGTGATTATACTGTTTACATTAATGTTATACTATATGCATTTAAACTAAATTGTTTGTTTTGATTGATATTGCTTATAAGGGTGTTTTCATTGGCCAAACCACAATATTTGAAATTGTAGTACTATTTGATATTGCTTCTCTGGTTTCTTGTCTATACTATTTCAGTTTTTAGAATACCAAATTTTTTTACTTACAACTACTTTTCTATTTTGTAAAGGTTCATTTTAAAAAATTCAAACCATGACATAATCAGAAAAAAATTTAATGTTTTTTTAATAAAGTTTAGAATCGGAATCAGTTTATTTTAAAGAGATATTTTAGCAAGAATATGTAATGGGGTGTACAAATAATAGTATCCAAAAATAATAAAGAAATAACAAAATGGAATTAACCCATCTATTGTACGTTCACAACGTCAGCATGAGCATGTCTAAAGTCTTGCAAATAAGGAGTTTGTGGACATTTCATCTCATCTGTATGTTACTTACTTAATTTTAGATTTTATAGTGCTATATCCTTAAATAATTTATGAAAATAGGTTACTTTTGCAATTCACCCATTATTATTTTCGTATTAGAAATAGAAATCGTCTACTTATTGTGTCGAATTTGTTTTTAACCTTTAAATAAAATAATGGGCCTCTAAAATAAAGACAATTAGGGGGCTAGGTTGTTGAGCCCAGGACCGATTCTAGTACTACTAGACTAGTTGTTACAAAATTAGTTTTATTATAGGATATAATTTTTTATATATTTTAAATTCTTAAATAATTAATCTTTCAATTTTTTGAAAAGAAAAGTACTAACTCACTCGTATTAAATAGCTGAAAATTTTGAAGATGAGACACGTCCGAATGAGACACAAGTACAAAGGACATGATTCATCATCATCCCATGCATAAAAAAGACGACAATCAAAAAAGCAAAGTAAAAAACAAACACTCACACGGGAGCTGGAAAGAGATATAAATGGCCAAAATTTTAAGAATATATCAAAATAAAACGTGGAGAAAGGGATTAAAAAAGCTATGTAAAGATATAATTGCATTGTACCAAAAAAGAAGAAGATATAATTGCACACATACGTCATATTGTTTATCAAAACTCAAACCAATATTCTTTAAAAAAAAAAAAAAACTCACACCAATCTTATATCCTAAATCATTCGTGTTGCGAGAAATCTTACATTCAGCTTTTAAATTCTTCATTGATTCTTGACATGTATTTCTATATTTGGTGAAACAAATATAAGTTGTTTTAAGTTGGTCTACGAAGTTTGTGCTCGCAAGAGAGAGGATATTTGCAAATTTAAGCTGTGATTTTGTAGGAAAATGATTGTATTGGGGGATATTTTGCAAATTGCAATGGTATGTATCAAGTTAGAGACAAAAATCACAAAAGTGGGCTACAATATGACTTTGAGTATTAATGTCGGTATCTTCGAGAACCATATGATTCCCTTATCTAGTCAGATACTGCACTATTTATATCCATTCAGATTATGCCACGTGATGGTCAAACTGGATGTTCAGTCAAACCTTTGACTCAGTGGATCCAATATACACATGCATGTCACTTAAATTATGATAGAAAGATAAATTTATTACCATATCTATAAGGTTAGATTCTCTTTTGTTGAAACAAAATTTCCTAGCTTTTTAGTAAAATTTTCAGTCAACTAATAATAACATTTCAAACTATGGCAAGATTAGCATTATAAAGAAGGAACTAAACCTAATAATAATACTTATTAAATGGTGAAATTTTGGTTTGTATTCTCCAAAATTCTGAAAATTTCATAGCCATTATTGGAGTCATCTGCTTTTCCTTTTTTGTTCTTCATTTTTTTTTCCTAGTCAATAGAGATATTTTCTCTTTCTTACTGCATCGATCCATATCTTGACTGAATAAATACGTCAAAAGAAAGCATTAACGATTACACACTCTCATACTTATCTCCTCTTAGGTTTCTCATTTCTCTCGTCTCTTTGGAAAATAAAAATTGTTGATCAGAAATAAAGGAGAAAAGAATAAATGGCAGATCAAAATCCAAGAATCATCGTCGAGCAAAACCCATCTCAAGCTCGTCTTGACGAACTAAAGTTCAAGTCATGGCCCAAGTAAGATCGACTCTTGTTTTTAATCCTTACTTGTGGGTGAGAGATCCATTTGGTAAAGTTGCATGAGATAGATTTAGAAAATTGAGTTTTGGTTTTCTTTGTTGTTCAAGGTGGGGATGTTCACCAGGGAAGTACCATTTGAAATATGAAGCAGAAGAGATATGTTACATTTTGAGGGGCAAAGTTAAGGTTTACCCTAAACCACCACCATCATCATCGTCGGATGCAGAAGTTGAATGGTGTGTAGAGTTTGGGGCAGGTGATATTGTCACTTTTCCAAAGGGACTTTCTTGTACTTGGGATGTATCTCTCTCTGTTGACAAGCACTACATTTTCCTCTCTTCTTAATTTTTGTAAAAGTTTTTTTTATTATTCTTTATTTTTTGTATTTCTAACATTGTGTTTCTTATTAGTTGTTGTAATTGGTGTTCTGTTTTTTTTTTTTTAGTAAGAAATATAGATGTGTTTGCATTTATAATCGCATAATGAAACAATGTTCTTCACCAATCAAGCTTGAGCAAACCTCATCAATTCGAATAATCCTGAGATGAATCTTCAAGAAAATATAAAAATTATACTCATTAATCCTATAAAAAGTGGGGCATATACAAAAGCCTTCACCACTAGAACCCCAACCCTTTTTTCTAGATTGAAATTCAAATTCATATGAGTTGTTCAAATGTTTGGAAATTAAGAAACGGTAAACGTTGGATTCTCTTTAGTCAACAAGAGGTGATCTTCTTTACTTGTCCATTTACGCTTCTATTATACTACTACTAAATTTCCTTTCTTTAAGATCCGCTGACCAGTCAACTTTCCATCTTGTTTATCTTTAACTAGGGTAAGCAGAGATTTTAAGATCAATATTGGAAGAGAAATTTAATAGAAAGATGCATACTGTAAAAATTTCACACGTTCAAATGTTATTTACTCCTTTGTTAAATCAATGCTGGTTAGCATTTTCAAAAGCCAATCGTCAACATAAATGTAGCATTAAGTCCACTATCATAAGTCATAACTGTTTAACATGTTACCATTCAAAACCAACAACATGTCACATAACATCATCAAAAGATATGTGATCATCATGTGAGATACACTTTGGACACAAATTTGACAAAAGCCAGAAGAAAAACCAGTTAAATGCTTTCAATAAGGAAAAAAAGAAAAAAGAAAAACGTTCCAAAACCAAAACCTTCTAACTCATCGAAAAGATTTCGGTCCAAACCGATTGAACTGGCCGGTTTATGAATTTAAAAACACCGTCCAATCGAATAACATCTGGATTTTACACACACACACACACTCTCTCACACTCGTTGACCAAAAAAAAAACTCTCTCTTTCACTGAGAAATGCTCTGCTTCACTCATGTCCCACCTCTTCCTCTGTTCTCCACCTCCGGTATCTATCTTCCGGCCTCCAGACGATTCACTAGGTTACTTACTTTCTCAGTCTCCGTTTACTTCAGCTCTTACTGACTTTCTGATAGATTCTGTTCTCTTACTCTATGATTCAGTTTCAGGATTAGAATGTCTTCTTCTTCCTCCATCGATTCTGTTCCTCCTCCACCGGATAACGCAATCGTCGTGAGTTTTTGTGCCTCCTCCATGAATTGGTTTTTTGACTTGAATCGCAATTATAGGAAAAATGTGATTTTTGGCAGCTTGGTTGTGGTGGAATCGCTGTAGATTTCTTAGCGACGGTGGATTCTTATCCTCAAGCTGACGACAAGATCCGAAGCACTAGCCTAAAGGTTAAGTCTTTTCTGTTCCCACCTACGGTCTTCCTGTTTTGGCAGTGGTTTTAGGTTTTAGAGTTGAGAATGTGTTTCAGGTGCAAGGAGGTGGAAATGCTGCAAATGCGTTAACTTGTGCTGCTCGTTTGGGATTGAATTCGAGACTGATTAGTAAGGTCATTGCTTTCTCTTTTCTAAATCGAAAAATTTGGGCATGAACAGATTCAACTTTAGTGTAGTGATGCTAATTGATTTAGTAATGAACATTTTCTTTAGGTAGCGAATGACTCTCAAGGAAAAGGCATGTTGGAGGAGCTTGAAGCTGATGGTGTGGATACTTCTTTTATTGTGGTAATGCTCAGCTTTTTGATCATTGTGTCGAGTCTTATACTCTAAAGTTTGCAGTTTTGTCTTCAGTTTCCTAATCTTGACTGTAATTGATGTCTTTTTATCTCATCTCATGGCAGGTCTCTAAAGAGGGTAATTCACCATTTACCTATATCTTAGTTGACAACCAAACGTGAGTTTTTTGTGTGCCCTGATGCTGTTTGTGAATTTGAGGACCTGTTTCATTGACTTCTGTTGACTTTTATTGTATCAAATCTATTTGTTAAGTATTCAAGCAAAAAGTTACTCTATCAACTAGAATGAAATGGTAGTCCTATGGCATGGAATTGTTTTGTTTGTCTAGATCATCAGATCTTTATTGGTTATTCTTTTCAGGAAAACGCGTACTTGTATTCACACGCCTGGAGACCCACCTATGTTACCAACTGACCTTTCTCAATCGAGTATGCTATCAGCGCTAGACCGAGCCAGCATTGTATACTTTGATGTAAGATTACACGAAACAGCTTTGGTTATTGCAAAAGAGGTAAGCATGCATCTCTTTACCTTTTAGATGGGTTGTAGATTTCACATGTTTCTAAATTTCTCCCAAATACATACACCAAAACAAGTGTGTTTTTTTAATTGTTATCCGCAGTCATGCAAGTAGTAGATTGATTGTATGTATGTAAGACTAGTCTTTGATGTTTGAAGATTTCACAAGATTTTCTTTTTCTTCTGTGTTTCCAAAAACTTAAAATGCCACACAACCTACATGTTCATTTCCTCTTGTGCTTGTTGCGTTTATCCAGAGCAGGCAAGTCGCAAGAAGATACCTATTTTAGTTGATACAGAGAAAAAAAGAGATGGTTTAGATGATCTCTTGCCATTCGCCGACTACGTTGTCTGTCCAGAAAATTTCCCTCAGGCAAGTTAGTCTCAGTTTCTGTTCTTGTTTTTCCAGTTTTTTTTTTTTTTTTTTGCTTTGAGGCTGAATATTCTTAGTCTCTCACGTCTTGCAGACATGGACAGAAGTGTCTTCAACTCCTGGTGCACTTGTTTCCATGTTGTTGAGATTGCCTAAACTGAAATTTGTGATCGTGACCTCAGGTGAACATGGGTGCTTAATGGTTCAAAGAGCTTCAAAAGGTACAAAACCCAAGACTTTATCTCTCTCTTTAGGATTCAAAACTTCTACATGATCCTTTCCCCGGTTCATAAACATCATCTGGCTCTGTCGACTTCAGCAGAAGTATTTGAATCTCAAGAGACAGACATTGAAAGCTTGTTGGAGACACTGAAGCATAGAAAAGACTCAACGACAACATTTCCAACATGTGTTTCATCGGTATTTATGTGTTCTAGCTCCTAAAAGAAATTTTCACCGTATGAAAACAAACCTACCATTTACACACATTTTCTCTTGCAGGAGACAACAAAGCTGAAGGCCAACGGGGTAGGAACAATGACCGGAAGATTGTTTCTCGGAACAGCGGAGAAAATTCCTCCAGAAGAGCTTGTAGACACCACTGGTGCTGGCGATGCATTCATAGGAGCTGTTCTATATGGTAAACAATTTGCAAAAATTCTTGTACACGCTCTGAGAAATCAGAACCCAAAACCCAAAACTGACCTGTCTCTACTTGTTTTCCTTGATCTGTAGCCATATGCGCCGGCATGCCCCCAGAGAAAATGTTACCATTTGCTGCTCAAGTGGTAACTCTTCTAAACTGAACCTCTTTGTTTTGTTTTCACCAATGTATATGAATCTTCAACATAACCTATAGATTATGTGAATCTTGTAACTGTGTTTGCATAACCGAGCTTTGTAATCTTAAGCCAAAACCAGACTAATCGTTTAGTTTTGACCTCCCACTTGCCACTAGTTTGAGACTCATATAAGTGGCCATTGATCCCAATGTTTTTCTAGCTTCACCAAACCGTCACCTTCAGTCCAAAAATCATTCATTTCCAAATGGAACATACATAAATCACTTCCATCCTGATCTTTGTATTTGCAGGCTGGTTGCAGCTGCCGGGCTTTGGGAGCTCGCACGGGTCTTCCTCACCGTACAGATCCTAGACTTGTACCCTTTCTGGTTTGACACTCTCTGTGTTCCTTTGTCAACCTTTCTGAGTCACTACTTTACTCCATTGCCCACTTTCATATATTTTGAATGTTCTTCTACTTATTAGATGAAATAAAAGACATGGTGGTATGCATCAAATAATATTCTGGTTAGGTTTGACTTTTTTCTTATTATAAAAAGTAGTAACATATATGATGATGAAGTGGTGTTATTCTAATCTACTAAAATGCTAGCAATTTGTGAACGCTTCAACCTTGATCGCGTCCGTAAGATCAACGGCTAGGATTTCACCAATCTGATAATCTCAGCCGTTGACTGCTCCAAGTCAAAGGTGGATAGCTACGCCCAACTTGCCGATGTTAAACAATAAACACTAGAAAGACAAAATCATAATTGTTGGGTCGCCTCTCATTGGCTAATAATGTGGAACCCATTTGCTATGTCTATCAGAAAACTTAGTGACGGCGAGATGATCAGCCGTGTGAACCGGTAAAAGATGCAAAATGGTAATAACAGTCCAATGGTAAATGGACAACACTTGAGCAAGCGAGGTCTCTCCTTAGGATACGTACACGTGATTGTAGACCGTTCTCTTCACCTTACAGTCACATATTTTCAAGTCCTTTTGTGTGAAAACAAACATTATTACCTCGAATGTGGACAAGTGACAATTTTCATAAGACCAGTACCAATTCTTTGTTTGCATGCACCCCCTCGAAGTAAAAGATACAAAGCAGTTAGTTGCTTATTATAGACCAGTACAAAAGGTTTGTTCTTTGCAGTTAGTTGCTTAATCATTTGATCATTGTGTGTAGTCTTATACTCTAAAGTTCACAATTTTTGTCAACACGGTCAAAGATTACATTGTTTACTAAAACTTGTTCATATATCAATATAATCACTGTAAGATACTACTTTATCCATAATTTTTCCATTACAAAAACCAAAATGAACAAATTCATTATAATCTAATGGCTGAAATATTCACGGTGAATTTATGGGGTTTTGCGAGACCATTTTTTGAATTTATCCCCTGTAATTTTGATCATAGTTGATCACTCACTGTGAACGTTCTAAATTGTAAGAATGTTCGATTTAAATCGATTTCGAGGGTTTAGTCTAGATATTTATAAAACAAAATTATGGAAATAGACATAGATTTATTTCTATCTAAGAGGTAAGAAAAGAAATGGTAAATTTTTAAAACTGTGGGCCCCAATATTCATAAGGTTAACTCATTAAGGACACCACCTTATGAATTGAACGGTAAATAAACGCTTACTTACCTTAATTGCAGTAAAAGCTCGACGACTAAATCACTAATGCTTAGAGAAGTCAAAAAAGAAGGAGAAAGCGTCTATAACCCAACGCGACTAAATTAGGATTTCTTCTGGAGCCAATTTGAATTTTATTAATTGTTGTTTGCTTGAAGATTTCTCAGCTTCTCAAGCTTCCATTGAAATCAATCGCATTTCTGGCCATTTTTTTGTTTGGTTTTGCTCTTGAATCATCATTTTCTGGATTTTGGAGTTGCAGAGTTCGTCTGCTTCATGGCGTAAGTTACGTACAAACTTTGAGTTTGTGAACGGATCATCTGTTATCGGAGGAATCTCATGCGTTTCGATCCATAATCGAGCTAATAGATTTTGATCTGATAAGCCTCCTCCGGTGGTAAATGGTATGTTATTTGTTTTTCCCCTGGGTTTATTTCCGTTCACATTCCAGAGGGAGTTTTAAATTTCGTAGTGTCTTGATTCTATGGCGATTGTGTTCTCGTATCGTTGAAATTGTTTGTTTGTTTGTTTTCATGAGTAGCTATGGTTGACTGATCCGTGGCTTGACTTTTATCGGAGATTTCTCAATGATCTATATCTTAGAATTGGATTATTCGAATGGAAAATTTGTTTTCATGCACAGATAGATCCTTTGGAGATGTAGACTTTTAGGTAAAATCGGAGAAATCGGATGGTGAGACTTTCCATTGATTCATGTTTGACCAGATTTTGATGTGGTTTTACTAAAATGCTTGAGCTGGAACATGAATTTACCATTTGAATATGATCCTCTAAATCTTTTGATCTGGGGATCAAGGTTCTAAGTTCATCCATTTAGGGGTTCTAGTTCTTTGACACAAGTGTAGTACCTAGAGTATAGAATGGTCCTCTTTCGGAGAGGGATTCTTCTTATTGTAACTTTAGTTTTGAACTGTTTTTAGTTTCTTGTTGTAGCAGATATGGCTTGTTACTAGTTTGAAAGGGAATATACTCATACTATGTTTTAGAAGTTGAAATAAAGCTGTGAAAATAGAAGTATCTGAATTGTTGGTTTTGCAGGCTTGTACTACAGTCAATGTTGGCTCTTGCGTTTGGGTGGAAGATCCAGAAGTGGCATGGATAGACGGTGAAGTTATCGAGGTTAAAGGAAGTGATATTAAGGTCAAATGTACTTCAGGGAAGACGGTATGTTTTACCAGTTTGAATCATTATTTACCCATCAACTTCTCAATTTTGAAATTTTACGTTTGTTTGTTTGTTTGTTTATACGTGGAGTAAGTTCAAATTAAGTGACTTTGTTACATTCTTGGAAAATTTCAGGTGGCTATTAAAGTTTCAAGTGCTTACCCAAAAGATGTTGAAGCTCCAGCTTCTGGAGTGGATGATATGACAAGGCTAGCATATTTACATGAACCAGGAGTCCTCCAAAATATGAAATCAAGATTTGATATAAATGAGATATATGTGAGTATTCTATTGAATTTCATTACAAATGAGTTTTACTGATATATGTCAATTTCTTCTGCTCACTGGAGCTTCTTGAACGTCTATATCTTCTTTCACTTTGTTATGCATTTGCGCTAATATATCTATTCTTCCAGACTTATACAGGGAATATTCTGATTGCTGTAAACCCTTTTAGAAGACTACCGCATCTTTACAACAACCATATGATGCAACAATATAAAGGTGCAGGCTTTGGAGAATTGAGCCCCCATCCGTTTGCAGTTGCGGATGCAGCTTACAGGTGCCTGCCATTTTTAATTTTGGTGTTTATTTTCTTCTTCTTTTGGTTCTGGTTGTTTCCTGTTTGACATTCTCTGGCTTGTTTCCACTGGGGTAGACAAATGAAAAATCAGGGCATTAGTCAATCAATTCTGGTAAGTGGTGAAAGTGGAGCAGGGAAAACTGAGACTACTAAATTGCTCATGCAATATCTGGCAGACATGGGAGGTCGAGCTGTTTCTGAAGGAAGGACAGTCGAAAAGAAAGTCTTGGAGGTTATCCATGTTATACCTTTTAGTATGACCATCTGGATTGTCAAAGTCAAGTTTCGGTGAAGTCGATTCTTAGATATGTTGGTGTTTTTTTTATGCAGTCCAACCCTGTTCTAGAAGCATTTGGAAATGCAAAGACCGTAAGGAACAACAATTCAAGGTGTATATAGTATAAATGTACCTATACATATGCATATGTGTGTGCGTACATATTTTCTTCTCTCTTTGTGCTGAATATCCTTATACCTATTGATTCATGTTCATGATCATTATAATGTTGCAGTCGATTTGGTAAATTCGTGGAGATTCAGTTTGATCAAAGAGGAAGGATATCAGGTGCTGCTATCAGGACTTATTTGTTAGAGAGATCACGGGTTTGCCAGGTCTCAGATCCTGAGAGGAACTATCACTGTTTTTACATGCTCTGTGCTGCACCTCCTGAGGTACATATGGACTCTATCTCCTTTTAAAGTACTTCCCAGAACTTATATGCGTTATTATCATTGGGGACGTCAGAATTTGATCTGGTATTTAAATAGCTATGGATCAGACTTTGCTCTTTACTTTCAACAATGTTAAAAATTCAATACTAATAACCATATTTGCTTGTATCTGTTGGTTCACGTTTATTAAAATTCATTTGGAGGTATCATTAAAATTTTGCAGTCTTCCATTAAGGATGTGTCAAAGAAATTCTTGCCCTGATGTACTGTCCTTCTATTATTTAATCAGGACATTAAAAAATGGAAACTGGCCGATCCAAGAAAATTTCATTACCTGAATCAATCTCAATGCATTGAGTTGGAGAGAATGGATGATGCGAAGGAGTATCGTGAAACTAGAAAGGCAATGGATGTTGTTGGGATAAATTCAGAGGAGCAGGTAACTTTTTGTTTTTTGGTCATTTCCTTGGTAAATATTATGGTATCGACATATGAGTGTCTTTTGATATAACTTTATGTCAGGAAGCAATATTTCAAGTTGTGGCTGCTATTCTTCATCTGGGTAACGTTGAATTTGGTAAAGGGAAAGAAGCAGACTCGTCAGCCCCAAAAGATGACACGTCCAACTACCATCTAAAGACTGCGGCTGAGCTTTTCATGTGAGTAAATTATCTATGAATTTATAATGTGAAATCTTCGTGGAACTGATTCATTGAAGATGGGATAAAGAAGTAGTTCCTGACTCCTTGGATTTCGTCAGGTGCGATGAGCAGGCACTTGAAGATTCTCTTTGTAAACGTGTAATTGTGACACGTGGTGAAACCATTACGAAGTGTCTGGATCAAGAATCTGCGGCACTCAGCAGAGATGCATTGGCAAAAACTGTGTACTCAAGATTGTTTGATTGGTATGTCTAATCTTAAATACACTCAGAATTTGGGTACCTAAATGCTTCTCTTTCTTTGCATACGTACTTTAATAAAACTTTCTTAATTTGCTCTATTGCTCTTTCAGGATTGTGAACAAGATCAATGATTCAATTGGACAAGATCCTGACTCAGAGTATTTGATTGGAGTGCTGGATATATATGGGTTTGAGAGTTTTAAGACAAACAGGTGCTTAAGCGGTATGCCTTTTGTTTGATAAGGGAATGGGACCACTTTAGAGAAATGCTATGGAACTTAGCCTGATAAGAATATAAGGTTCAGCATTTTCACATGATAGCCTCTTGTTTACTTTGTTGGTTCTTTATGGATCTCTAGTTTTAGTAAGCAATGGAAAGGGTCGTAGATGTTGCTCTCCTTTCTTATTTATATATTTGAAATGGAAGGGCAGTGAATATATCAAATGGATTTTGCTTGTGTTTTCCTTGAAAAATGCTTTGTATTGCACTTTGCAGTTTTGAGCAATTTTGCATCAACTTGACGAATGAGAAACTTCAGCAACATTTTAATCAGGTTTGTCTGAGGTTTGTTCATCTTCAGATGGTTGCCATTCTTCAGCCTGATTTGTCCCTAATAGTGATCCACATTTTTTTCCGGGCAGCACGTCTTCAAAATGGAACAAGATGAATATAATAAAGAAGAAATTGATTGGAGCTACATTGAATTCGTAGATAATCAAGAAATTTTGGACCTTATTGAAAAGGTTAGTTTCACCAAGTTATATCTGCTATGCTGTGTATTATTTACTGAAGTACTATTCATTATTGTTTTGTCATGTCTCAGAAAGCTGGTGGTATCATTTCTCTCCTGAATGAGGCTTGGTATGACTAAGAACTTGATTTGATATTGTTCAACACGTATTGTCTCGTTCTCCTTTTATATCTAAATTTCATACCTGTATCTTGCAGCATGTTCCCAAGAGCAACGCATGAAACATTTGCCGAAAAGATGTATCAAACGTTCAAAGATCACAAGCACTTTAGTAAGCCAAAATTGTCTCGTACCGACTTCACAATTTGCCACTATGCTGGTGATGTGAGTATACGCTTGCTTCGATGTTTGAATAGTATAATGCAATAATGCCCTAAAAAACTTGTTGTTCATACCCTAATATGTAAGTACTAAATTATATATTCAGGTCACTTATCAGACTGAACAGTTCCTGGAAAAGAACAAAGATTATGTTGTTGCCGAGCATCAGACTCTACTAAATGCTTCGAGGTGTGCCTTTGTTGCAAGCCTCTTTCCTCTTCTTGCGGAAGATGCTAACAAAAAGTCAAAGTTCTCTTCGATTAGTTCACGATTTAAGGTGCAGTAAATGAAGTAGTTATATGCAAATTGTTGTCTAATTAATCTTATGACTACTGAAGCTACTTTCTTACTTAATGCAGCAACAATTGGTGACATTGCTTGAAACGCTGAGTACTACTGAGCCTCACTATATTCGTTGTGTGAAGCCCAATAACCTTCTGAAGCCTTTGATCTTTGAGAACCAAAATGTTTTGCAACAGTTACGATGTGGGGTGGGATTTCCATATTTTAGTTTTCTAATAAATGTGCTTGTCATAGTTACATGCAAGTTTTAAATTCTAGATATGTATATCTTTCAGGGCGTGATGGAGGCAATCAGGATTAGCTGTGCTGGATTTCCGACAAGAAAAAAGTTTGAAGAATTCCTCGAGAGATTTAGTGTCCTGGCTCCTGAAGTTTTGGATAAGAGGTTCCCTCTCTTCAACTTAAAGTTATGAAACTTACCTAGATATTGAAAACGTTCTAACTTTTGGTTGGCCTCTTTCTAGTACTGATGGTTGGCCTCTTTCTAGTACTGATGATGTCGCCTGCAAGAAACTTCTTGAAAAAGTTGCACTCCAAGGATACCAAGTACGTTTTTGAAGCGCCATGTGTTGAATACTTTGCATTGTGGCCGAGCTTTAAAACTCTTATGTTAAGCGTCTGATTGCTCCTCCTTTTATGACGCGCCTTTGTTTTTCCAGATTGGTAAAACGAAGGTTTTCCTCAGGGCTGGACAGATGGCTGACTTAGATGCTCGGAGGAATGAGGTCTTAGGCAGAGCAGCCAGCAGGATCCAGAGGAAATTCCGTTCCTACTTGTCCCGCAAAACTTTTCTTATGCTTCGCAAGGTTGCAACTAATATGCAGGCTGTGTGCAGAGGTACTTTAAAGTCAATAGTTTACTACTCAGGCAACTTGAAATGTTACTAATTATTCATCCCCTGCTTTGTTGTACGTGATTTGTAGGTCAACTTTCTCGGCTTATCTTTGAGGGCTTGCGCAGAGATGCAGCTGTTTTGGAGATTCAGAGAGACATACGAATGCATCTTGCTCGGAAGTCTTACAAGGAATTATATTTTGCTGCTGTTTCCATTCAATTAGGAATACGTGGTATGGCTTCCCGTGGCAGGCTCCGGTTCCAAAGGCAGGACAAGGCGGCAATTATGATTCAGGTGCTGTACACGTTTCTAGTGTTGTGAAGACTACATGTTTCTTGTTTTATTTTTGGTCCATCTATTAATTGTAATGTGATTTTCTTCTTTGTCACGAATTGCTTTTGAAATTTATGACTTTGAATCTGTTCTCTTTGTATATTACAGAGTCATTGTCGCAAATTCCTGGCCCAGTTGCACTACCAGAGGCTCAAGAAAGCAGCAATTACAACACAAAGTGCATGGAGAGCAAGGTTAGCCCGTAAAGAACTGCGGAAGCTTAAGATGGTGAGCCTTCTCTTCACTTTGTGTGTATCCTCGTTCTCGTTTTAAGCATAGTATACTATATGGCAATTGCAACAGTTCAGATAATGTTGGGTTTTAAATGAGCTTATATAATGGAAATATATGTCCTTACATAACGATTGGCTGAGGTTTTAAAGTTGAGCTGGCTCTTTTGATGCAATTGCTAGAAGCTGGAAATTATCTTTGCCGTTTGAGGGTCTACGAAATTTAGGCAGAAGATGTTAGCTTTTCCCAAAATATGAATAATTGCAACCATGACGCCTTCATATTTCGTGCAGGCTGCAAAGGAAACGGGAGTCCTTGAAGCTGCCAAGAGTAAGCTTGAGAAGCAAGTGGAAGAACTCACGTGGAAACTGCAGCTAGAGAAACGCATGAGGGTAAGTTAGTAAAGACTGTTTACCTATTATCCTTGCATTATTTCCATTCTTAAAGCTCTTCTCTACTGGATTCAGATAATTAACATATCCGTCACTATTTCTCTGGCTTTAACGATTTAGACGGACATGGAAGAAAGTAAAACACAAGAAAATGCAAAACTACGATCAGCATTGGAGGAAATGCAACTTCAATTCAAGGAAACCAAAGCCTTGCACTTACAGGAAGTGGAAGCTGCTAAAAAGATGGCAGAAACTGTTCCTGTGTTGCAGGAGGTTCCTGTAGTTGACACAGAGCTAGTGGAGAAGCTAACTAGTGAAAATGAAAAGCTCAAGGTAGGAACTTAGCTCTCTTCTTTTCTTTTTTTTTTCTTTCTCTGCGTCTATTAAGGATGTCAAAGCTGTGACATCTGAAGGAAGGTTTCACATTTCCTTTATTTCTCATTTGGTTTCAGTCCCTGGTAAGTTCATTGGACCAGAAGATTGATGAAACAGAGAAAAAATTCGAGGAGAGAAGCAAAATAAATGAGGAGAGACTGAAGCAGGCTATAGAGGCTGAAACTACCATTGTTAATTTGAAAACTGCTGTGCACGAGTACCCACCATACATCTCTTGGTCTCTTAATGAATTCACCAAAGATCCCTTTGGCACTCAACATTAAGCGTATTTTTCACTTTTTCACTTGCAGACTTCAAGAAAAAATCTTAGATGTGGAATCTGAAAACAAAATATTGAGGCAGAAATCCCTCATCCAGGCATCAGGACATCTCCCTCCGACTCCAGTTAAGGTATATCTGAGCAAAATCATTTCTTGGATGGCTACACAATCATGATAATTAAAGTGTTACTCTCCTTCTTGTAGGGCTCACAAAATGGTCACTTTTCCAGCAAAGAAAGTCCGTTCAATGTAAGTCCTGTCTTGCTTTTCCATCTCTTTTTCCCTAAATTATGTTCCATCTGTTTGTATGTCTTTTAAATACATCTCTGCAGGGATCTGAGATTGAAACACTGGCAAGAACTCAAGAACAAGAATCTGATGCAAAGACTCGGAGATATCATCTGGATCGTCAACGTGTATGGTTTTTAGTTGAATTACTCCCTTCTAGCTTTTTCTGATCTGTCGGATGTGCCTTTTTTTATTTATTGAAGAGAGATATTTTTCTTGCTATAGGAGAATATTGGTGCTCTTATCAACTGCGTAGTAAATAATATTGGATTCAACCAGGGGAAGCCTGTAGCTGCATTTACAATATACAAATGCCTCCTTCATTGGAAATCCTTTGAAGCTGAAAGGACTAGTGTGTTTGATCGTCTTGTTCAAATGATTGGTTCTGCTATCAAGGTACTGAATTACATGTCAAGTCGTTATAATTAGACATTGGTACCCAAGGATGGAATATTGTCCTCTTTTTTGTCGTGGAGGTAGATTATATATATGATAATCACAATTGAGCTGTTACGATCATTACTATCAGGATGAAGGTGACAACGAGCACTTGGCATATTGGTTGTCCAATACTTCAACCTTGTTGTTCATGATCCAACAAAGTCTGAAACCCGGTGCCACTCCACAGCAAAAAACACCTGTTTCAACTTCCTTGTTTGGAAGAATGGCCATGGTATATATGCCTTTGTTAGTCTATGATAATGATTTGTTCCAAAATTAATAAAATTTTCTGAAGCATTATCCTTTAAAATACTATACCAGGGTTTCCGTTCAGCGCCTTCCTCTGCCGAGACTTCTGCAGCAGCAGAAGCTGCAGCGGCTGCAGTGATTCGCCCTGTTGTGGCCAAGGATCCAGCTTTACTTTTTAAACAGCAGCTTACAGCATACGTAGAAAAGATATTTGGAATGATTCGAGATAACCTGAAAAACGAGTTGCAAACGTTGCTTTCCCTTTGCATCCAGGTCAGCTAAGAAAAAAATTCATTGTTCTCGTCTTACCTTGAATACTATCAGTCTTCTTTTCTTTCTCGGTATGTTGTGGGGTCTGACATGAACGGTCCTCTCTAGGCACCGCGGACATCAACTGGACGATCGTTGCGATCGTTTCGATCTTCAAAGACAATGAGAAATAATTCTCCTCTAGACCACTGGAATGGGATTTATGACGGCTTAAACGCAATTCTAAGCACACTACAGGAGAATTTTGTATGGGAAATTCTCCATTCACATTTTCTTTCTCGTTAATGTCTGGAATTCTTATAGTTCTTTCCTTTTTCAGGTTCCTCCGGTACTTATCCAAAATATATTTATTCAGACATTCTCGTTCATCAATGTCCAATTATTTAACAGGTGAGAGTTGATTTATGGTCTATCATCAGCTAGGCATGTCTATGTAAGGCATTAATATAACGGGGTTCATTTTTTATGTAGCCTTCTTTTGCGACGAGAATGTTGTACATTTAGCAACGGAGAATTTGTAAAATCTGGTTTAGCATTGTTAGAGGAATGGTGCAACGAAACAACAGAAGAAGTATTCCCTTAGTGAATCTCCCTTTCTACATTTTTGAATTGATTAATTTATGCGCAGCACAATTTGGCTCATTATACCTGTCCTCTTTAATTGCAGTATGCTGGCTCTTCCTGGGATGAACTGAAACACATCAGGCAAGCAGTTGGATTCATGGTATGTTCTTTTACTCTTGTCTGATTATAAGAAAAAATCCACTATTCTATTTTCCTTATTTCTTATATCTGGTGGTAAGAGGTTTGTGCGTTCTTATGATTGTCTCTTGATTTGGCATTTACCAACAGGTCATCCATAAAAAGTACAGAATCTCGTACGATGACATCGCCCATGATTTATGCCCTGTGAGTCCCTCCATCGGCCTGACTCTTTTCATTCGACAATAGACGGATATTCTGCATAAGAATTTGTATCAGAATCTGAATGTTGTGTTCAATTTTGCAGATCCTTAGTGTCCAGCAACTTTATAGGATATGTACATTGTACTGGGATGACAGCTACAACACAAGAAGTGTATCTCAAGATGTATGCTTTTCTGTAGAAATAGCTCTCGTTTTCTCTCTTTCTCCTGTTCTATCTGCTCTTAACACTTCTACTATATTCATGTTCATGAACAGGTGATTGCAAACATGAGAGTGCTTATGACAGAGGATTCCAACAACGCAGACAGCAGCGCCTTTTTGTTAGACGAAGATTCTAGGTAACAAATTAACCCTAAATCTACACACTCTATATCTGCTATGCAGAAGCTTTGTTAACTGCTTAGGATCAAAACCAACTTTCCTTTTTTCGCATGCTTAGCATTCCCTTCTCGGCTGATGATCTATCGAGTTCAATGAAAGAGAAGGACTTTGCGGAAATGAAACCAGCTGAAGAACTTGAAGAAAACCCAGCTTTCAGTTTCTTGATATAATGGTGAAGATACCAAAAGAAACTGTACAGGTGTACTGTCCCTTCAAGAACACACCAGTAAAAGCAAAGAGGACGAAGAAGAACAAAAAAATCGTCGGAGATTTCCAGATTCTATTTCATTCATCACCGCTACAACGAGACATTAATTGATCCTCCATTTTGTTTCTTTGTTATTCATTGTCTCTGATCATCCCAGAAGTTCCTTAAGGTCTATGCTATGGCTGGGAGAAAAAGAGAGGCAACATCGAACTCGATGTTTTGTTCTTCTTGTGCAGTTTCTCCTTTCTTCTTTTTGGTTCAACTTTCATTTTAATTTGGTGAAATACACCAATTGTTATAGCAAAAGATATAACTCATGTTTTGGTTTGTACAAAAGAAAACAAACAACTTAAGTGGGTAAAAGATATACAGTTTGCTATACTGGATTTATTATGTAACATTGCCTCTCTTTTTCTAATGTGATATTAAAATTCACAAACACTATTTTGTTATTTATAAATGTTTTATCTTCACAGCCTCATCTACGTACACACATCCATCATCATATTTGTGTCTTCGAAATCATTACTTATGTATTCATTGACCCTGAGACCCACGCAAATAAGGAAAAAAAATCGAGTACCTGTATCTTCAAATGCATTGCTATATTACGTCATATCCTAAATTCCTAATTATATTAATCTTGAAATCCAAAAAAGAAATTATTAACTCACCTAAACATCAGCACAACAACCACAATTGTCATTCTTTCGGAATATAAAGCTAATCCGCCATGATACAAAACCCAACAAGAAGATGATGCTCCATGCGATAATGTTTGTGGTTTCGGAACTCATTTTGCTCTTCACAACGTATCACAACAATTGTTTTCTTTTTTGCTTTTTAAGTCAAATGTGTTCGTGTTTTAATTCTTCTTCTTTTCTCGCACAATTACATTTTATATGAAGTTACACAAATTTAATATCAAATACCACATACAATCATAAGAGTTAAGAAAACTCTTGCATGTGTCATTTACAATTCACAAAGGCTAAAAAAAAAAAAAAATCGAACTATTTAATCGAACAAATTACTTCGAGTAGTAGAGGATCTCCATTAAGCACTTCACTTTGACCGAACCCATCTCCACGAAGTTTTGGGCTTGATTTGTTTTTGTTTTTTTCAATCCCAAGTATTATTAACAATCAGGTTTTGTATTATTATTTTTTGTCAACAATCCGGTTTTAGATTTGACAACTAAGTTTTATATGTTGTCCATAAATATCTTTATCTCAAGTTTTAATATATATGCATGTACATGTAACATGGTTTATAAAAACTTCATTGTGGGTCAAATTTAAAATTTCAGCAACCTTAATTATACATAGAGATTAATGACAAATATAAGTTTCTTACGTGTAACTGAATTACGTTTAACAAAAAAAAAACAGAATAACGTTTTATTCCATATATTTCAACGAAATTAGTATACTTCCTCGTATAGTAATGAAACCGACCAAATTATACGTTTCAAACCAAATTTTGGTAGCCCAAAAAAAATAAAATAGAATTTGTATCTCAAACAAAATTTACGTCACAGACTCACAGTTGTAATGCAATACCATATTTGATTATTCAAAATGCATGAGTCCACTTGGATCTTTCCAGGACCATATTGATTTTTCTAACCAGAGCTCTGGACCATAGAAAGAAAACCTTTGTAATATTTTTTCTTGCGATATGGTACGTTAACACCATCTCCCTCGTGGTCGTGGTACATTTCAAGTTTACATTTTTGTTTTTTCTTCTATAAGGATAATCAATGTTTTTTTACAAAAAAAAAGGATAATCAATGTTCGTTACTCAAAATATGGACCAATCTTCTCCCAGTATAATAAATATTAGTTGACTTTTAAGTTGCAACGATTATTAAAAGAAAAATTAAAAAATTAAAAATTCTGTCGGAATTTCATTAATAATACGCGGGTTCAATTGATAGATCAAGTGTAAGGAATATATTAAGATGAATAAAATATTTGTTGACTTTAAGCTTCTGTTGTTTAGTTTATCACCTGACTCTACGAATATATTTACATATTCATACTTGAATCATTGAATATTCTTTAGAGTCAAAACTACAACGTTGTGGCGGTTAGGAGATTTAGAGAAAAACGGTCTATATAACAAAATAATACAATTATGGTTCGGACAATTTGACCACCTAGCTACAACTTGTGTCATGCATTTATTTTGAAATTATATATACCAATAGTGCTATAATGCTATTTATTGACAAAGGAGAAAAGAATTGTCATCCCTATTCATGCGTCGCCACAAAAAAGCTGTCAATCCCAAAAATAAGTATCGCATTTCGTAAGTCGGTTCGCCAACCAAACGATAAAATATGGTTTTGGAATGCTTAATGTTCTGTTTGAAAATATTTATTTAGTTATTAATTTATTTTGCTCCCTATGACTTGCATGGACATTTTCTAACAAGAAAAGAAACGTAACAAATTTGAGTTTCTAGTTATGGAAAGTCCAAATTTTTTTCCCCACATGTCCAACTTTTAGTTACGGGCATAATCAGATAGACTTTTTCATTAATTGTCTTTTTCAAATCAGATTTAATATATGTTTAGTTAAGGACGATCTACCGATGAACTACTTACGTAAATCTTGCAAGGTTCGATAATAACATATAGTTTATAAATACTTACATAGTTTTTTTGTTGGTTTTTTAAAAAAATACTGACAGAGTTATATATAGCAAATGCAGTCATGCAGAATCACGTGATAAAAAGAAATACCATTACGCGGGGGACGTATAGTATACGATAATACGAATACGAAGAATATGCATGTGGCACATTATCGTTTGATTAAATCCATATAACAATTCATTTTTCTAATTAAAAAACTAACAAAATGAGATTAGTGAAGTAAACAAATGTCCCTAGAGCAACTCAAGGGTTGATCTAAGGGTGAAAGGACGTGGCTCTTCATGAATGTTCATGCATTATCCTTTTTGGACGTCGAATTTTTTTTGACGTTACAAAACTTCATCTCGATTCTCTAACTAATAGAGCCAAATAAATAATTTTTTAAGAAACAGTTTTCAGTTTCATTCGGTTCATGTCCATCCGCAATTGTTAGTGTTACGTATGTTCTCGAACGATTATAAAATCAATGCATAATGAAAAGAATATTCCTTTCTTAGACATAATTATCTCTAGAGCCGCAATAATATCTTGATATAAAATCCTTGTGAAACGATAATAGAAACTGAAATTTAAGTCTCTCGGCTTTTGTAATGTATATGAGTATACTCATTTTAATATTTTTTCGGTTGATAAATAGTCATATCATCCGTAGATAAAAAAGCAAAAAAAAAAACGATTAAAAACCACAAATGATACCGTAAACTTTTTTTTGACTTAAATTTCTCTGATACATGCTGTCGTAAAATAGCCAAACAAAAAAAAATGACTTAAATTAGCTCAATTTAATTGTTCATTTCACGTAAACTTTGTTTTTGAAAAAACTTGTCTTGCGTCTCACGAGACATTTCTTATATAAGTTTAATTCTAACATGTAAAATACAAATAAAGATGTAATCGTCATCCCAAAACAATATTGGATAATAAGAGAGCATACAGCCGAAATATGGTATAAAAAATGATCAAAATTCTAAAGTAATCTGCATGAGTACTGAGTAGCTAGTAATTAAGTGAATACATTATTAAAAATATATATATAATCATTAGTTGGTTACCATAATATGGGAGTTTAAGAACATGGTTGATACTTGATACCCATCTGACCACACTTAGTTTTATTTTATAAAATATATTAATATATACAAATAATGTTATGTGTACAGCATGTGGAATTGTGGATACAAGTCATGTACCATGCAAGAAAACTCTTCCATGGCCTGAAGTTAATCACCATCCACCACGTCTCATTAAGTCTAACCACATGTTTCCATTATTTAAATAATCTCTTATGTAAATCAAACTACTTTTTATCTTTCTTGGTTTCACCAAAAATTAATCATACTAGTTTTTAGATAGTACTGAAGATTAATGTTTTGCATTTTCTTCATATGAGAAGTTATCATATGTAAATATACATTTTTTGATAGATAATATAGGGTATGCAACAATAGTTAGATGCTACATTTGATTAATGTGTTGAATCCATATTTGAATCAAACCAAAAAATGAAGTAATGCATTGGTCCAGCTTTCGGTTTTTAACTTAAATTCCGGTTTACAGCTAAATATAATAAAAACCAGGACCACACTTGGGTTCGGAGTTTGTTGATTTATGTCTCTTCATTCGAAGTTGGGCGGCACCTAGTTTCAAGTTTTTTCATAACCTTTTTATTCTTTCAACAAAAATATAGTAGTACTTTAATTAATTATATCAAACACAGAGTCTAATAAAATATGAACCTTGGTTGCCACATGAAAAACCTTCGGTTGCGCCAGGTGCAATGGCCCTGTCAAGATAAGGTTAAATTCTATTTAATTCCTTTTGTTAAAATAAAATTCTGTTTAATTCCATATTGATTGCATAAATTTGCTAACTTATCGTTCTCAATGATCGATGTAGTTTCAGACATTCGATCGATATATTTTCTAAGTTTAAAGTGTCATGGGTTTATTATAAGAAACATTAATCGCTCATCTTTAGACGTGTCACTCAATTTATAGTCAATATTTTTTTTAAAAACAGAGATTAAAATAGAACAATGTTAATTTTGTGTGAGTACATATGAATATATTTGTTCTTTAGGAAAACAAGTTTTATAGTTTTGTGGTGATGATTTTCTTGTTGACAATCGGCGACGTAGGCAAGAATCTTTTTCATGTGTTTTAATTATAAAAAGAGTGTGATAATTGGTGCGACAAATAGTTTGTATAATTATTATGATTTTGTTAATTGCTAGTTTATTAAGAAATTATATTCTATAGCATGTGACAACTTCGAGGATATTGGTATGACGCACACTATTTATATCTTGAATCTTCTACCCAATAACTCCATATATTTCAATTAGGTTTACTTTTTTGTTATAAAATGTTTCAACTACTTTGAGCATACCATACCTATAAGATTACATATCAATTATGTACTAATATCATTACTGAGTTATAACCTATATTTTTTCTTACATAGGAAAGAGAGTTATATGATCGAGTGATCAGACTTTTTTTTTTTGCAATATGATAGACTAACAGTCTTTAACTCTAATTCAACTAATTATATGTTGGTCATGATTGAGATAAATACATATAGCATATATGAAAAAAAATCTCAAGCTAACCTTCAAATTCTCCAAGCAATCGAATCGGATCATCAGCTCATATGTTCTGGTTCATAAGAACACCCCTACTCATGTTCAAAAGATATGTTTGATCGAACATTGATATGTTCCAGTCGTTACAAACTATTTCTTTTTGTTTATAAGAATATAGTTCCTTTTTTATTACTTTGATGAAGCTATTTTGGTCAGCATAAATTATCCTATAACCAGACACATGAGGCATTGAGGCTTAACTACCGAAGATATCAATCATAATCTCTAACAGTTCACTAAAGATCAAAACTTTCAGACCAATTAAGCTGTCAAATGTTACAAAACGATTGCCTATTGAGATCTGCTCCTTCTACTTGACACATATATAAATAGAAACAATAAAATCTAGAAACATGGTACCAATTGTATTTATTAAAAACATAACTGTCATAATGTTATTTTTTCTTGTCTTGACAAAACCAAAATCCCTATTTTCTAAGGTTTTTGTGCCTATAATCTTTATTAAGATTTCCTGTCTTGAAAACTCTCTCCACGAAACTATACAACTATGTAAATAAAATCCATATATTTATCACAATCTAGAGAAATATATAAAACAAAGCGACCATATATTCGATCTTAAAGTTATGTGTTCCATTATTTACACCACTAATTGTATAATGTATATATGCATATTAGGTATAGTGCTAGTCAGATCTGAGTAATGTATGGGAGGAGTTAGTTTCACAAGATCTTGGAAAATCTATGGAGTTCTAAATTCCCAATCATTTTTCGTGTATAATGAAATGAATTAATTAATATTATTATTTGGCTCCTATAGATTCCTCAGATCTCTTATTCCTTTTTCTTTTTTTCTTTTTTCGTCGTCTCTTATTCCTTCCTCTATGATTATTTTCATATTCTTTTGAACGTTTTTCATATAAATAGAAATATTCTTATTTGTACTCTTCTTGAGCAATGCTAATTATCTTGTATCGATCAACAAAGAAAGTAATACTATTATTATATTTTCATCGTCAAACAAATAATTTTGTGTGTCTCATACTTTTATTCCACTACTCATTTTGCTATTATCTTTAATTTTCAGAAAGAAAGAAAAATGTGATTATAATAGTAACTCATGAATAGCGAGCAATTGTGTTATTTTCTATAGTACATTATGTGACCAATCAAAATCATATGAGATATTTTCTCGAAGATGATTCCAAGGAACTTACTTAATGCGGTCTAATGAACTGATAGTTGCTAATTGCTTTAAAGCAAACGTATAGAATATAATTTATTTATTTATTTAACAAGTAAAAAGAAATAGATGATTAATAATATAAAGAGTCCTTTTATCATTACAAATCAATTGTTAAATCGGAAAAAGCTGTTATAATCTCGGAAATGGCATCCCTTTACAATCATGCTCTGAGCGTAATCCTAAATTAATTTTTTGCATTGGTGATAAAATACACATTTGTTTTTCTTTTATTTTTGTAAGAATATACGTGTATTTATTTTATAAGCAGTGCAAATATTCTCTTATTTTAATCATTGTTGGTCAGAAGCAGTATGGAAAGATAAAATACAGATTGACAAATTAAACACCACACAATCACAATGATTATAAAAGAATAAGATCATAATTCTGTTAATTGAGGGAAAACGTCCTACAATTTGTTTTATTTAATCAACAACATGTATTATATAAATTTAAATATGGTTCATGAGTACTGAGTAATGACATATCCATAACATTAATACAAACCATTAGATTATGTTTTGTTAACCATTACACTAGATTATGTGGCTAACTAACTTGAACAAATTTCATGTTCATATATATGTATACTTGGCTCTTAACCATTATCAATGTGGGGGATAATTGTATTTGTTTATTTCAACTATTAAGAAATCAGTCTCAAATGGATTTTAAAATCAATAAGAAAAAATATATAATTGTAAACTCGTTAAAGAAGTCATAATTTTGAGATTTTGCTATATAAAATATGATTGTAAGTTTTTATCTGATACTATTTGTTATGAAAAAGAAGTAGATAAGTGTTCTTATAAATATTTAATAAACATGAATTAAAGACAACTTTCATTACAAAAAAAAGAGTTAACTAACTAAAAAAAAAAGTGAACTAAATTGTAAAGGAGTATTCTTGAATAACTTAATTGATACGTACCAACCGTAAAGTTACACCATAATATAGTAATACTTTGAGATAGAGTGCACCGCCATCTGTAGGAAACGATAGAAATGTATAAATCATTAGTATAATGGTTATATATATATATATATATATATTAATTGGTTCTTAATATTAAAAATAATAATTAAGTTAAATTAAAAACTTTCTGCGGATGAGCTGCATATTCACTTTACGCCTAATTGTGATGAACGATTCGTTCTCGTATCCCAATGATTTCATCTTTCTCTCTTTCTCTTTACGCGTGACTATCCATATACTTGATTATCGTTTTCATATTTATTTATGCTAATACTTTGCTTTAATTTGTTAATATATGTTTAACCTTATATACACGCATGACTCAGTTGTTGCGATCTTAGGTAAAGATCATTGTTTCGAGTAGAAAAACAAAGGTTCTGCTCACCAACGCATATATAAGGTTCTACCACGATGAAATGCATGAATATAAGGTTCTACCACGATGAAATGCATGAATACAATCATATTGAATGTTTGAGTTTTTCTTTTAACAGCCTGAATATATGAGTTTATATAATATGTATAATATATGTGTATGTCTTTTTTATTAATACTCCTAGTGTTTTTTACTTTATTTCTCTAAATCAAAGTAGAACATAGAAAATAAAAGGAGAAATATATATAGCTGGCCTATGAAATAACGCGAAGTCATTACAAAACTCCAACGACAAAAACCAAAAATAAGTATACAAAAACGTACAATAAAGGGATCGACATTCGTGAGAGAATTGATCGTCCACTCTTTAGCTCTCTCTATCACATAAATTAAGGCTTTCTGAATCTATGGTTACTATCGAGTATAACACATTGATATTGTAATAATTATAATAAAGAGTTTGGTACATCTCGTTTATCGTGATTAAAAACAAAAACAAAAAGTTATTAACTATAAGTGGTCGTGACTCATGCACGATGATAATACATTGATTCATACCTAATAAGCTTTTCTAGTAACCCAACCCATATCCCAAAGTGCTTAATATTCAACATAAAAAGGTGAATCCATTTTTTTGTGCCGTGAAGTTCTATTTGATTTCACATTTTTTCGGACCAAGGATCATGATGAGTTTAATAAGAATGAATCTCTTCTCCAAACGAGATTTAAAATCCGATATGATAACGATACAAAATTCTAGCCGATTAAGCTAAGAACATTAAATGAGTGTATATCTTTTTTTAAGCATAAACCTATACATACTATACACCTATACATATATATTAGTGATTGTGTATACATAGATATGCCAAACTCAAAGCTTCCAAAATGTTATGACATGAAAAGAAGAGAAAACTCCATGGAAACCAAGGTTCCATGCACATGGCTTTACATCTCTAATTTTAGGTTTCTTCTTCCCACAATCCCTTCTAGTGGGTTTTGGTGGGATCCTCTATAATATTTTCTCTAATATAATAAAGAAATTTTCTTTTGGCAAACTCAAAAACTTAACTCATAGCCACCAATACGAGTCGCTTTTAGTTTGTTTACTTTCAAAAAATGCACTTTACAATTGTGATTTCAAGTACCAATGAAGAGCAAAAAGATCTTTATCATTCTAGCCAAGTTAGTCACCATCACTTGGCTAGCATAGCCTAGCTAGTTTACAAAAGCTAAAATCGTGTTATTTTCTACTTTATTAAAGCTAATAAAAGCCTTCCTTAATCATATACCTATCACATATTTTATTTTGATGGTTCTATTGCCTAATTTAACTTTAGATATGAACACATTAATTTAGATGCTTCTTTAGGTTGATATTAGGAGTAAACAAGAAGCAAGGTGTTAATATATGGATTTTCCATTTAAAGTGTCTAGATGATCATCCATGATTGAAATCGCAGAGAAACAAAATTTGAACTAGTCTGTCAACTCTAAAATAACATTTTAAACCATTAGACTATCATAAGTTAATCAATAATGAGACTACTATAATAATAAATTTTAGTAGAAAAAATTACCAAAAACAAAAGCTCTTAGTAGAAAATATTAACTAGTCCATTGAATTTTTATATTGGACAACTCCCAATAAAAGACCATCAAATTTCGTTAGAGAGTTTTGATTTTTGAACATGGAAAAGTATATTTTTAATAATTAAACTTTGAAAATTGATTGAGGAAACCAGAAAAAATGAATCCGAGAGAAAAATATACATTATGGTAATAAAAGTGCAGCGTCTACCAAAAAAAAGTAATAAAAGTGCAGCATTATCTTTTCCTTTTGCTAAAAATATCAGATTTATCAACTAATAAAAATATATTTTTCAAAAAAGGAAATTTAAAAACCAATTTACTGTTATAATCAAAAATATTGAAAATTAATACAATCAACATGTATTTTTTTATAACAATATATATTATGCATGTTTAAATCGGGATAATGACATAACTATTGTACTAATACAAACAAAAAAATACTAAAAATTGTGGTTCTGTTGTGTGTATTCAAACGCACTAATTTAGTGTCTTTAGAGATATTTTAACGAAAAATCATTAAAAAAACTGATGATTTTAGTTGGAAGTACAATAACAAACTGAAAAAAAGATATGAGATTTGTCTTTAATATAATAATATAACACAGAAACTATAAGGATATGTTATTATAAATCACATTTTCCGTACCTAAAAATTGGATTTTCATACTATTTGAAAAGAAAATGAAAAAATGTGGAGATGGCGGGACCAAGAAAATAATAATAGTGGAGAAGCTTAATTGAAGGGAATGGGTTTGATGTGGAATTCTGCATTTGGTTCCACACAATTTTCACAGCTTACCTTCCTCATCCTCTCCACGTGGCTTCCATTCCACGTCATCTTTTTCTTCCCCACGTGGCTTCCTCTCGTTGGTCCCACAAAGAATCACCCTTCTTCAACAATCACCATCGTTGCTCCCTAATTCCATCACTTCCCTTCTCTAACCAAAACATTTATTTCTTAATTACTATAGTAACACACAAAAATGGTCGGTAGAAAAATTTGTATTTCCCAATACACGTAATATTATTACTTCGTCGTCAAGCATTATCACTGTTTATTACTAGTGCTCAACCGTCACAAACCCCATTAGCTTTTTAAAATAAAAAATTACTACAACTCTAAGCAATCATACTCACAAAATACTCTGTTATTATTATTTAAAATAAATATCAGAAGCTCATGATTATTATAATTATATTATATGAGTAAAATAAAATATCGTCGAGTGGAAAAATATTCAACGCCACATGGGATCTCTTCTTCTATATAAAGCATTGTAACCTCCAAACAAATATTCATTCCAAATTCAAAACCATTTCCAATACAACTTCCATTGATTCTCTCTCTCTCTCTCTCTACTAAAACTTTCAAATTCTCTTACTTTCAATACTTATTAAAGAAACTTATAAAAAAAGAATGGAGAATATGTTTCGTTTGATGGATCAAGATCAGGATTTAACTAATAACCGGTGCATTTGGGTCAACGGACCGGTCATCGTCGGAGCTGGACCGTCGGGGTTAGCGACGGCGGCTTGTCTCCATGAACAAAACGTTCCTTTCGTTGTTCTCGAGAGAGCAGATTGTATTGCTTCTCTATGGCAAAAACGTACTTACGATCGTCTCAAGCTTCACCTTCCTAAGCAGTTTTGTCAATTACCGAAAATGCCCTTCCCTGAGGACTTCCCGGAGTACCCGACGAAGCGTCAGTTCATCGACTACCTTGAGTCTTACGCTACCCGGTTCGAGATCAACCCTAAGTTCAACGAGTGTGTGCAGACTGCTCGGTTCGATGAGACCAGTGGCTTGTGGCGAGTCAAGACCGTGTCGAAGAGTGAGTCGACTCAGACCGAGGTCGAGTATATTTGCCGGTGGCTTGTGGTGGCTACGGGAGAAAATGCGGAGAGAGTGATGCCGGAGATTGATGGTCTTTCTGAGTTTTCCGGTGAGGTGATTCACGCTTGTGATTACAAGTCCGGCGAGAAATTCGCCGGGAAAAAAGTTCTCGTCGTTGGTTGTGGAAACTCCGGCATGGAAGTTTCTCTTGACCTAGCAAACCATTTCGCTAAGCCTTCCATGGTCGTGAGAAGCTCTCTTCACGTGATGCCGAGGGAAGTAATGGGTAAATCAACGTTTGAGCTTGCAATGAAGATGTTAAGATGGTTTCCTCTATGGTTAGTCGACAAGATATTGTTGGTTTTAAGTTGGATGGTTCTTGGAAACATCGAGAAATACGGTTTGAAACGACCAGAGATGGGTCCAATGGAGCTAAAAAGCGTGAAAGGCAAGACACCGGTGCTTGACATCGGAGCTATAGAGAAGATCCGGTTAGGAAAGATCAACGTGGTTCCAGGGATCAAAAGGTTTAACGGAAACAAAGTCGAACTTGTCAATGGAGAACAACTAGACGTAGACTCAGTTGTTCTAGCTACTGGTTACCGCAGCAACGTCCCATATTGGCTACAAGAGAATGAGTTCTTTGCAAAGAATGGTTTCCCAAAGACAGTAGCTGACAACAATGGTTGGAAAGGAAGGACAGGATTGTATGCGGTTGGGTTTACGAGGAAAGGGCTCTCAGGTGCGTCAATGGACGCGGTTAAGATCGCACAAGACATAGGCTCTGTTTGGCAACTTGAAACAAAACAACCCACGAAACGCTCAAGGGGTTCTCTTCGAAGGTGTATCTCTCAACAGTTCTAATTTTTAGGAAAAAAAAGATTAGAGTTTTAGGACAGAGATCACTGACAAAAGAGAAGAGCCCTCTCCTGAAGACCCAAAGCGAATCAAAGGGTGTTGTGCGTGTTTTTTTGTTACCTCCTCCACTTAGTGTTTTGGGCGTTTTGTGTAAACAGAGGAAGATGTGGCCTTTTGTTTTCTACTTTTTTACAATCTTTTTTTTTACATACATTTTTAACAATTATTTTTTGGGGGTGGGTTCTTTGATTTTTTTGTACAAGTTTATGTTAACATCTATATTGTATACACTTTTCTATTTTTTTTTAAGCCAAATATATTTTGATTTCAATTTACCATCTTTCTATAGTCTTGCCAACCTCTCTTACTTTCCACTTACTGAACAAATCACCATGTTTTTTAGACAGTAGTTTGAATGAAACTTCGATACTTGGATTCATTGTGGAGTTGCGGATTCGAGTTCTACTACACTTAATTCTTCGTTGTTGTTTTGGCCCTGTTGAACAAATCCTTTTTTAGGTGCTTAAGGAATTGCAAAATAAGTATAAATATATAAAAGCATGCGAAATTATACTATGACATAAAGCCATATATATATATATATATATTCAAAAATTTTGTGTGCACAGGAAAAACTTTGAAAATAATTGATTTGATTATGAATTTTGTGAGAATTTCAGACATATTAACTTTCAATGTTGTTGGATTAATGAAATTAACTTTTACTCTCGTAGTGATTTTTTATGGTCCATTGACAACTCTTTTAAACTCTCGGATCAACAACCCAAGAGCAGAGCAAAATATTTGAAAGCTCACAAAAAAGGTCGTCACAACTCACAATTATACACATAATCACTATTTAACCTAATAAAGCTTCATTTTATTCTAAAATTTGTGAAATTATTGAATTTGTAATCATTATAGTATTGAATTCTTTAAAATTAAGAGCTTCTTCGTTGACTGATATATCTATCAAAATAATTTTCAATTCCGGTGAAATGTATATGTTGTTGACGGAAAAAACAACTTCATTAATGAAAACTATGTAACTAAATTTGTCTAAACAGAAGTTTAAAGATGATCTTCAAATACATGTGATATCTAGGTGTTTTGTGTGAATTGAAATTAATTAATTAGGCGATTAAACCTAATTAACAGAACAAATAATTAAATCCCACTTTACATTCGATTTGAGTCATTAATGAAATTATTAGTGTCGTGGTTCATGCATCGTTCCACTTTGCACGGAAAACTAAATCGGTACATTAATCTTTCTAGGTAGTTAAGTTTTCTTCGATCCAAGATTGGACTCATCTAAAAGCGTCTTCAACCATGCATTATGCAATTTGATCCCCTCTAAAATAAACTATACATTGTTGTCGTTGCTAATCATATGCATTATATAGAACTAATTTCCTACGTCAACCAATAAAACAGCGAAATGGCTAAATTAGAACCAGTTACTAATTCACAACATGCACTGTCTTTTAACCTGGTGGATCTGATTCGTATTCATATTTATCATCGAATAATTAGTGTATCTTATCTAGCTAAAACGTAGAGCATTATAAAAGAATATTATTCCTTGGAAATATTTTGAATGACTATTTCCAAACCATCTATTCATGGTACTATTTTAGTGTATCTTATTTTTTATTTAGTAATAAATTTGGAAAATAAAACATAATAATGATAGTTTAAAGCTTGTTATTATCAACAATGTCAAAGCAAAAACAACTATTCAAAACTTGGAGAAAATATTTGGTCGACATTCGTAACCACGGGGAAGAAAAAATAGTATGTACTACACTTGTATATGTAGTTATGTTCTGAGGGGAAAAAAACAAAAGAGAAAAGTGAATAAATTTTGCGATGACAATTAAAACCCACATGTGTTGGGTCCAATGAAGAGATTTAAATCCATTAATTAAAGAGATCTTACAATGTCACATCAAATGTAGATCGGCCTATGTCCAACGTCAAAGGATAAAGCCAGCAGTTCAAAACCAATTTCGACCACAGCATTTTGTACATTTATGATTATTATTTATTATTGATATGTAGAATTGATAATAATTCAAATTTTTAAAAAATTCTTATATTTTTCTTGCTGGTATTTGTTATCCTGTTTTATTCTACGAAAACATTATCCCTTTCTAGTTTCTATGAAAAATAGAAGGAAAATATATCATGTTAAATATAATGTATTTTGTTTGGTAAAAAATGTTAAATATAATGTATATCATTTCTATATTAATTCTCTCAATTTCTAGTGTATTTTTTTTAAAAAAATATATGATCGATGAGACCACACGTAAAAAAAATCGGCAAATTTTGAACTAAATAGATACAAAAATTCACAAAACTTCAAATATTTTAGGCGTTTAATAGTTTAAATTTCATACTATAAAATGATACAAACTTGATTTTTTATCAATTTAAACTAAACATATCAGATTTGAATTAATAGAAAAATTTCAAATGAAATTATCGATACATTTACATAGGTGTTGAGTCATATACGGGATTAGAATGTCTTCTAGTAGCGTCAAAATCATATTTTAGTGAGGATATATTGATAAAAGAAAAGAAAAATAGATAGCTAGCTCCATAAATAGTAAATTTTAAGTTCCACCAAAGTACTTGAACTGGACATGTCTATAATATCTTGGAAGTAGAACTTCTGATGATTATGACTATATATCTACTATAACGCTTGTATACACCGTGAAAAGTCTATTTCAAAACCCATGGAGGAGTGATCATTTAGCCTCATGTACCCTCACCGCATGTTACCTATTTAGAAACTACAAGGTGAGATGTTGAATTTGAGTGACCATTATCTTTTTGCTTTCTTCTTTGTTTTTGCCATACTTGTCACTTGTCATCTCACATTCACACTTATTCTCAATCTATTTTCATCACCTTGGCAAAAATCCTAGCTAGATAGGCATCATCTTGGATTCTAGTTATGTGGTCTGGTTGTGAATATTTAGCTAGCTAGAAATCTATCACATAGGTAGATATGCGTCAATATACATTTACAGTGCCATTTACTTTTCTTTTTTACGAAATTGCGTAACAAGATTTCATACGACTTTGATTTAAAAGTTGTCAATCACACCAATTTTACATATTTCGACCAAATTCTTATTGTTTTTCAAATAAAATACGGTCTACTTTGACTATCAGATTAACCCAAAAAATACCTCAAAAAATTGATTATATCCGAAAAAATAATTACTTTTTGGATTAAAAATTTTTATCGAAAATCGTTATCGTGAGAGTTAGATTTAGGTCTTATTTGAATCTACTTTTGATTAATTAGTATATATAAATGGGTCAAAATGATTTGAGAGCTGCTTTGAAGATATTAGTGACAAAGAGTAAATGGGTAACACATGCGAATGGTCACAAATTCTGCAGTGGAGAAATCACTCATGTTCAAGGGTCCACATTGTTCATCTTACACATTACCAAAGTCTGCAAAAACTAGGGTTTGTTCCTTTCACATGCCTATGTCTGTTAGATGAACTACCTCTCGTGAAAAGAAAAAAAATATATTCCTCTACACTAAACACAAGAAAGAAGAAACCAACAAACACTTGTATTTACCACAAACAATTTTCAAAGATTTCATTTACGTATAAGTCAATTTTCCAAGTCCAAAGTTTAGGATAGATACGTAATCAAATAAATAATAGACAATGTATGTTATAAAAGTAGGAACTAGTACTTCTCTATCAAGTAACTAACTATACAAGCTCATCAAGTTTTTTTTTTCTTTAATGTAATTTGTTTATAGTTTATCAAGTTTTAGTTCTTATATATACTCAAATATGTACGTAAAGAAAAAATAATTCGAATGTACTGGATTTAATCATTGGGATGGTAAAGTTTCGAATGGAACACTACTGTACCCATATCTCTATATCCCTTTTTATGTACCTGCAACCCCACACACACATATATATATATAGTATGGGCATTTTAGTTCCAATCCGGCTAGAGATTCATTCTGATTATGTATAATATTTATAATGTTTCTAGTATTTAGAAATTTGATATTTCTGTGTAAAATTTCTTACACAATATTTTTTCTTATCATTAGATTTTGTAAGCAAATACAAACCTTAACTAGCTAGCTTAATACATTATTTTTGAGTTGTGTAGAAGAATTCCGAAATTCCACATATGTAAATGCCTAAAATAATTAAAAAGAAATAGATATTTAGATCATTCGCTCGGATACAGATTGGATACGAATATCTGAATTTTCTTAAGTGTTTGATTTGTACCAATCGTTAGTATTTACTCATACACGCATGGATGGACACAGACAACACTAGGAACTTGTACAAATGAGAGTACTTGCCAATTCTTTTAGTCAGTTTTATAATATAATTGTTTATAATTAAAATGAGTTATGTTTTGTGTGGTGCATGTATATAATATTTAATACATGTATGTGTGCATATATTTATGTATGTCAATGCAACAAAGATTTGGGCTTATAAATGAATGAAGAAAATGTTGGTGGGATATGGACAAAAACAAATTGGAGAAACAATGAAATAATTCGAACCCATGACGTTACAACTAGTCAAAAGTCCCCACATGATCTTATCAAACGTAGGTCCATGGATGAGTTGTTTTCGATATCATAAATTTCTCACGAATTTTGTTATATGGCCTTTAAGTGTAAAATGACAAAACTTGCCAAACAAATCATAGACCCAATGCAATTTAGATATCATTGGTGAATGGTTATAGTAAGTTTAATAGCTTTCAATTCAAAATCAATTGAAATGAATGGCTTGACTTATGTTACTTAGTTATTATTATTAATTTCATGATATTTCTTATGTGAGATTCGTAACATGTTTCTTCAAAATAATTCATCTTTCATCTCATCTTGTATGATATCATGATGAGTGAGATATGATTTGTTTTCAAGTCTTATAAAGCCTATTAGGCCCAGAACCACGAATACTTTTCAGAGAAGAAAACGCCCATTAGTAATAGTATAGGCCCATTAAGTATTAGAATAACAAAAATTCAGATTTTTTTTGTTGGTCACGAAAATTTAGCTTTTTAATTTAATAAAAGAAAAATGGGAAAAGAGGACAAGTCACGTCACGAGACAAATTAGCATAGCACGCAAAGAAGAAGAAGAAGAAGAAGCTCCAAGAATCTGTCGCAGAAATCGCCATGGCAGTCACAGCATTTAACACATTGAAACTTGTATCGTCGTCTCTAGATCCGATTCCTTCAGTCTCTTGTTCTTCTTATTCCTTCTCTCTGATATATGTCGGATCTCCTTACAAGAGATGTCTAAAGCAGTCATGTTCTGTTCGAGCTATGACTTCTTCTTCTTCGGCTGCATCGTCTTCTTCTTCGTCCTTTGGATCGAGAATGGAAGAGAGTATTAGGAAAACAGTGACTGAGAACACTGTCGTTATTTACTCCAAAACTTGGTGCTCGTATGTTCACTACTCTCTTTCGTTATCAGTTTTAATTAGGATTTGTTTTATTTCTTTCTTTTTGCTTAATTGGAGAATGGGTTTATCAAATATCCTTGTAAATTTTCGTTTTTACTGTTATTCAGATCTTAATGTTTCTGTTGATAATTTGTTGGTGTTTGGTGTGTATTGAAGATACTGTACTGAAGTGAAGACATTGTTCAAGAGACTTGGGGTTCAGCCACTGGTTGTTGAATTGGATCAACTTGGTATGTTTGCATTTCCTTAACATTTCTATCTTTTTTTTCCATAGCTTAGCTTGAGTAATTGATTTGATCATGATAATACTATATCATGGCTTTAGATAGATGATGAGGTAATGCTTGTTAGTTTTTAAAAGTATCCATTAGTATTGCCTTTAACCTTTAGATTTTGGTTACATATGCATATTACTATTCTAGTTTATGTTGTGGCATTTAGACTCGTTGAAAGAATGCAAGTCTTGTTTACCTTCTGAGTGATTTAGTTTTTCAGATTCGAATGAGTTTACATGTTTATCTTTAACTTTTCTTTCTGGACCATTGGGTTGAAAATGTACATTTTGGGGATTCTTGTTTGCCTTTGATATTTGTTGTAACCTGCTTTTGTTTCTCACTAGTCCATACTTGTATATATCATAAAAGTAAATGTGTCTCTCTCTTTGAGAACAGTTGAAGATGCAATTGTCAAAATGTTTGGTGATTTTGGACAACAAAGAATGATTTGTTATGTTCTATCTAAAGTTCTGTTTGACTAAACTATGTTTGGTTAATTTCAGGTCCACAAGGGCCACAACTGCAGAAGGTACTGGAAAGACTTACTGGGCAACACACTGTTCCTAATGTTTTCGTATGTAAGTAGTTTAATCCGTTTACATCGATCATATCTTCATTGAAACTCTGTTTTCCTTATATATCCTACCTGCTTCAAAAGATGAAACCTTTAGATGTCCCAAAGAAGTGAACAACATAGTTTCAGTTAATAGCTAGTCATAACAGTGTCTAATCTTTGTCCTAATGAGCAGGTGGCAAGCACATTGGTGGCTGCACAGGTACTTTCCTCCTTCTCTTCTCACCTCTTTGGTTTCTTCTACTTCTCAAATGTGAGATGCCTCAGTTTTGGATATTGTTTCACTCAACTATTGGCATTATCTTCTTGTTCTTGTGCTACAGATACAGTGAAGCTTAACAGGAAAGGAGATCTGGAACTGATGTTAGCTGAAGCCAACGGTAAAAACGGTCAGAGTTGAGGAGATGTTGAAACTGGTTCGGAGATTTTTGCATACGGAGCTTGGAAAGTTTTCTCATTTTTGTTATTATCATTGTACCTCATTTGAATACAATAATTATAGTTAATAAATAACATATACATATCATGTAATTGTTGATCTCTCTTTGTTTTTCACCACTTGAATTCACAGTTTTCAAGCCTTCAGAGTAATCCAAATATTACCAATCCCAGGCTGATAAATAAAGAAGGAAAAAAGTGGCCTAATATATATTCTAGAAAATCCAAAATCAGAGAGAAGCGTGGCAAGTTTAGGATCACAGGTCAATAGAGTGAAAAATGATCCCAAACTGAAAAGAGATGTCATCTTCTGAAACAGGGGAAGTTGCAGAGAATCTAGCGAGACCAATGGCTACTCTGGTCTCGTCTCAAACTTACATCTACCATTGTCATATTAGTAAACAAGCTCTTTATCAGGCAAAAGAATCATACTCTCATCGTAGAATTTCCCGTCATAATCACAGAGAAAGACTCGATTTTTCTCATAGAAACCATAGATTGACAATAACTAGAAAGCAGCAACCTTTGTCTTTCAACACCGTGTGTTTTGCCGCAGACGAGCCCTCCGAAATCAGGTAAACTTCGACTTCTTCTAACCTTATTAAATTGGGGTTCGTCTTTAGATTTGAATGAATTATGGTTTAGGTTCTATCTGTGTCGTTGTTGAATCAATTTTAGTACTTGGTAGGTTTATGCTCATTGACATGATGAAAGGTTAAAACTTTGAATGCAAGAATGTTATCTCACACCTTGTGTAATGTCACAGCTAAGTTATCTCTGTTTATGGTTTCAGTGCTGATGCTAGAATCCGTAGTGAGGTTCTGTCTCCGTTCAGATCAGTCCGTATGTTCTTCTACCTCGCCTTTATAGCAAGCGGTTCATTAGGAGGACTAATAGCCACTTCTAGGCTCATAGGTGCCCTGGCGAATCCGGCTAGATCAGGTGAAGTTCTTGAGATCGTTAAGGGTTTGGGAGTTGACATTGGTGCTGCTTCTCTCTTTGCGTTCCTATACTTCAACGAAAACAAGACCAAGAACGCGCAAATGGCTAGGCTCTCGAGGGAAGAGAATCTTGGCAAACTCAAAATGAGAGTCGAAGAGAACAATAAGGTAATCTCCGTAGGTGATCTGAGAGGGGTTGCTAGGCTTGTGATCTGTGCTGGTCCTGCGGAGTTTATTGAAGAAGCGTTTAAGAGAAGTAAAGAGTATACACAAGGGCTCGTGGAGAGAGGTGTGGTTGTGGTGGCTTATGCTACGGATGGGAATTCACCGGTTTTGGAGTTTGATGAAACTGACATTGCGGATGAAGAAATGAGCCAGAGAAGGAAGAAACTGTGGCGGGTGACTCCGGTTTTTGTCCCGGAATGGGAAAAGTAAGAATCTTTCCTTAAAGATAGTGAAACCCGAGTTGAAAAAATCGAATTTGAGAGTGTTCATATTTTTTGTTGCGTGAACAGGTGGTTAAATGAGCAGAAGAAGCTTGCCAATGTTTCCTCAGACTCTCCAGTGTAAGTAGTTCTTTGCATTTGCTCTGAAACCGGTTTAAACTGAATATTGCACCGGTTCTTGAGCTGAATATGAGTGTTTTTGCGTAAAGACAATCGATTTAAACCGCGTTTTGCAATCGGTGATACGGAATTGTTGTTGATATTAGGTATTTGTCTCTGCGTTTGGATGGGCGTGTAAGGGCAAGTGGAGTGGGTTATCCTCCATGGCAAGCCTTCGTTGCACAGCTTCCTCCGGTTAAGGGAATGTGGACCGGTCTTCTTGACGGTATGGATGGTAGAGTGTAAATACTCTAATACTTAGGGATAAAGTCATATGTTTTTTAGTCTCCTATAAATTTTATAAAATGTATAGTTATGAAAAGATTTTGACTTCAAAATTATTATTTTCACTTCGTGGTTAGTCCGAATGAATGAATTCAGAAGCAAAGTGTTTGTGTTTAGTTTTTAAGGTGTTTACCAAGGGAAATTGTACCGGTTTCAGAATGAATATGAAGACGGTTAAGAGAGCTAACCATGAGTAGAAAGAGACTTTTAACTGAATTTTCCAAACACATTCTGTGAAAGAATAAGAAAACCGGCTCGAGATTCAGATGAGGAGAAATAATTGGTAAACTTTTGCGGTACATACGGTTTGGGTCAAGTTACAAACGGATAAACCGGTATAGAATACACAGAGTTTTTGAATTCTCCCATTTAAGCTGCAACTTCTTCGACCTCATCCAATGCATAGTTGTTGGTCGATATGTTGGCGTAATTGACTTTTGCGAACCGGACCACAACCGGGTATCGAGTCTTAGGGTCCTGCACAATTTATAACCCTGGTCAAGAAACTAAACAAAACCGGCATGGTGAAAGATATTCATACGACCGTTAGATCGTTGATTGGAGACTAAATGCGTTACCTGATCAACGGCAACAACTGATCCAACGTTCTTGAACCAATAGGATTCTCTCCTTAGAATCTTGACCTACGAATCCCAACAATTTATATCAAGATAAGAAACGATTGATTATGAACAAAATATGTGGTTACAAGTCACACACACATAAACATGCAATTAGATTTGAACCATGTTATGAACATAAGATGTGGTGAAATTTAATTTTTTGTCACTAATTATACAATTTTTGCATAGCGATTAACTGATTATGAACAAAAATTACAAGTTCACAATTAACGATTCCTACTAGCTAGCTAGTTACGTTGTGTAATTGGCAGATTCATTTTGTCATTTCACCATTCTGCAGATTTACCAATAAGAACTCAAATAAAATTTGCTCATATACATGAATGCATCCATCGATAAGTAACTTTGGCTTATGCGTATATATATACAAGCTAATGGAATTTAAGACGGTTTAGGTTAGCTGACCTTAGACCCTCTCTTAGGACCAATCGGTGGTGGCTTGGGTTTGGTGGCAGTAGCTCCATCCGGAGCAGCGGCAGCTGCCGGAGAATCTTTTGAAGAAGAGGAAGCCGGAGCAGGATCTTCGGCTGCCCTGACTACGAGCCTAGAACCGGCGTTTCTCATCGGCAAGAAAGACACGGAGCTCCTGGACGACGAAGCGCCGGCGACCGAGGTGACATTGGCCGGTAGAACAAATACCGTAGATGCTGTCGTCATCGCCATCTCTGGTTTTCTTTTTCTTTCTTTCTTATTGTTATTGCGACACGAAAGAGTGGTTCTTGATTGTTTTGTTGGTAGTAATATGTTCGTAAGGCTAAGAAAAGAGGAATTGTTTGAGATGTTTTGGGTTAAACGAATCGTTTCCCTCCACTTGAGATCTGCCACGTGTACATTACATATCTATTCTTAAGGATAATGTGGTGACGTGGTTTTTAGGTTACTCTTATTTCAGATTTCCTTTGTGAATGAAAAATAAAGATTCATTGTTTTATTTTATTTTTTGTGGATAAATATTTAAGTGTTTCTTGAAACATGTAAAAAATGTTTTGTTTTTCTTTATAAATTTAAAAACAATTTAATACATAACCACTCTCGTTTTAATTAATCTTAAAATGAAAACCAAAACATATATCTTAGATGAAGTTTGATTTTTCATAGTCGTATCGTACGTGATTAAATTATATTCGTTTTGCAGTTGCCAAAGATCTATAACAATAACATATTGTAGCAATCGTGTTCATTTTGTAATTGTTGACGACAACAACTTATTTTAGTAATTAATCGTTAATTCAAAATTTGAAACCTTACTTTTAGCGATTAACAATTTAAGTCGCTAGTCATTGAAATGTGTTGTTAAAAAAAATTGATCAACCAACGACTATGAAATAGATGAAGCTTTATGCTTCGTTGTTTACTACTCACTAATTACTACAGATCAAACAATAAAACGTGTTATTGGTTGATGTAGCGCCAACACTTTAGAAAAACATGGATATGTCCATATTTATATATGACATCTAATGAAGATAATCACAAACAAAGTAAATAATTTTCACTAAATTTTTTTTTCTAACTATTTTTTCATATAACATTTTCCCTAAACGTTTCTGTGCAAATTTCTACCGAAAATAAAATTTCTCAAATATCTCATTCTCATACACATATATATGCGTTATCCATTATCATTTGATCCTATTTTCAATCATAATCAACCTGAGTTTTTTTCTTGTTTTACTCCAAAGTAAACAATAATTTGATTAGATTGTTAACATTGTTTTATTCATACATACACCTACTTTGTAAGACCACTACATATATATCGATATACAAGACACAACTACTGAAAGAAAAACTTAAGAACGCATATAAACATCGTGCCCTATTATTTAAATATTAACACCTTCATGTTTTTAACACGTTATATTATAGAGTTGGTTGGTATTCTATTGATTATTGTAATGAGTGTAATGGTGTAGTCACATGAAGTGTGGAACACTTTTGACTACAAAACACTATAACAGTACAGTTTATTGTCTTACTTGTGTCCATAAACTAATTATTTAGTGCCAACAAATGGCCATGCTGTTTTCTTTCTTCTCTGATTCTTCAAAGTATGGTATTTTAGATTTATCTTTTATTATATCTTCAACTATATACATAGAATCTGAGTCCAATTATATCTATCTGTATATATGACTTCTATAGCTCTCTCATTTTCTATTCTGTTTGTCATTAGCATTATGGAACAGATAAAATATTGGAGATTACACGTTTGGACAACAGTTATTAAAAATACAATCTAACTGGCGTGTTCCCCTATTTATGTGATTGGCTGCGCTGTTTAGTGGACCCAACATCGCCATGGCGTTTAATAAGTAATAACAAAAGTTACAAGACTAACGAATGATTTAACGTATAATTGGTTTTAGTGTGAATAAATTCTACGAAACTGGTGATAGTTTGATAATTTAGTTGCTAAACCAGTATCGTGAACCCGAACCGGAGGGAAGATGATAATGAGAGTATAGATGGACTTAACCACGTGGAATGCTATGGCTTGTCAGTGATTTTGGTTATGCTAAGGGTCCCGTCACTATAAACTAGCTATATTCGAAGGTACACAAGGGCCTCAAAGTTAGATTTCTAATCATAAGATATGAAGTTATTAGTACTCTTTATAAATCTTCATGAAAAGACATCCGTATTTCATCCTTCTTTTCATAACTATCTTTGTCAAATCTTATTTATTTTATAAAACCCAAAAACTGTAAATCTTTATAAAATATTGTAATTTTCAAAGATTTAGTTGTGTCAAATTTATTTCTTCAGTAAATGGAAATACAGGTTGGCAAAAAAGAACATTAACCACTCTATGTTGAGCGGCAATATCCGTTAGGTGCATTAATTCTTCTTAAAAAGGTAATTACGCATTTCCTTGGTTCGATTCGTCTAGGGACTTAATAGTGTGCGAAATATTAGAGGATCCAAATGATGCGTAAGATAAGTCTTATGAGAAGTCCATTAGCCCTCGTAACTATGATTTTAGGTACTAGTAGAAATTCAATTGGGTATATTTGGTGAATTCTAGAGCTTTATAATTTTGTTATCGTTTAAGGCTGATAATGATGAAGACATAATGTCATGGCTCTATGTTTTTATTGCTCTTTCCTGTTATTTTTTTTATCAACTGATATTAAAGAATATATACATTATATTGGCTGGTCCATTTCAGTTTTTCTTTTATTTGGTCCCGATTTGATTTTATGTACATAAAACATGTAGAACCAATAGTAGTGTGGTCGTTATCTTTCTAATAATCGAAGGCTCGAAACCATATATTGATTCTTGGTTAGCGTATCGTCTCTTTTATGACTGCATAATTTACATGGCTTGCCTATGTGTTACACATTATCTCGATTTCGATTTCACGTTCTTGGTAACATATTAAAGAATTTAGTATACGAAACAATAAATTGCATGGGGAAACCGATATTCATAACCAACGATAATTTGACAACACAAAAATGGATCATCATTCGCCATTGCCCACTCGGCCATACATTAGAAGGACAAGTTATATTTATTTGCTCTCTGTGAATCTAATTAAGTTTTTTACTCGTCAGTGGGAAACATATAGTAATTGTTTTGTTTGCATTAAAATGAAAATGTATATATATAAATAAAAATGTACTGATATATCTACTATAGTAGACTTAGTAGTAATTGTTGTGAAAGTAGCAGAAACAAAGGATATGGTTGTTGTAACATACCAAATTTTCATGAAAGCATTCATTGTGAATGTGAAGTTGAGCGTATCTATCCGTGCAACCAAAAATAGAAAGAGATGAAGTATATGATCATAATCTGATTTCTTTTGCTTTTAGCACACTAATCATTGAAGTTTAAGCATCACATCTCTTTTCTATTTTCCTTTCCTTGACAAAACTTGCGAATCGTTTTGATGTTCCATACGTCTTTTGCCATCATTCATACATAAGTACCAACCAACTATTATTAAACTTTTATTTGTTAATTATACACAATATTGACTATATATATTATTATTTTTACCACAAAAAAAATTTAAAATTTAGACTATATAGTACCAACCAATATAGTATTAATTTTTTTTTATTTTTTACAAAAACCAATGAATAAATTTGATTTTCCGAATGTGGTTTCTTAATTAAATTTATATTATTTCAGTTCCAATATTTATATATATAGATAATAAAAACAAAAGAGATAAAAGAAGAGATATTGGAAACAAAAGAAAATGAATAATTGAGAGAACACAAAAGAGGAAGAAAGAGAGTGGAGAAGAGAAGAGAAGAGAAGAGAGCAACTTCCTCCATTTTCTTTTGGCTTCCTCTCTCCTTCTCGGTTTGTTTTGTCTGTACCTGAGAGAGTTTCCCCTAACAAAAAAAGACTCTTTTTTCCTCAAAATCCATTTCGCTTCCGACGCCATTCTCAGTCGGTGTGAACGCGTGAGAGAAAGAGAGAGATTTGGCTTACTTTATCTCCGGCGGGCATCTTTTTCCGGCGGAGTTTCCGATGTATCTACTCTAGCTAAGCTCAGCTCTTAACTGTTACAGGTCTCTCTCTCTCTCTCTCTCTCTCTTCCCCCGAGTAAAAAAGCCACAAAATGTCTGAATCATTTAGCTCTGATCTCACTTTCCGATGCTTTTTACCTATTTTCTCGTTTCGATTTCTTTGTTTGCTTTTCACTGTTCTTACTTCAATTAGATTCTGATCCCTCTTTTTACCCTTTCTCTCTCTCTCTTTCTCTGCTTTTGCTTTTACTGTTTCCTTACAATTGTGATTGTATTGAGCTAATTTTGGTCGGATTCATTTACTCTTCTCTTTGTCAATTTGCTTGTTTTTGTTAAAGATGTGACATTTATTACTAAAGGTTTCTTCTTTTTGGGGGAAACAAATTTGAGTTCATAGATAGACTTACTAGAGGAGTGTTGTATCACTGATGCTGGAATCTGGTTAATGTAGGCAGATCCACAGTGCCTGTTGATTGTTTCTTCCTATCATCAATCTCGGAATTTGAGGGGGTCTTATTATTAAGGGTGAGTCAATTTTGATTTGTAATTTTCACAAGGAGTTTGTGTTCAGACTTCAGAGCATAAAAAGTGACTGGCTTGATTGTGATAGGTCATGTGAAAAAATGGTAACTGGTTCATCTTATCTTTTGTTCAGTCACTATAAAGTGTCCCTCTGATTACAGAATCTTATTCTCCTTTCTTTTTTTCCTTACAAAGTTCTTGTTTTGTTATGCTTGTCCTGTTCCTCTTTGCTGCTAGAAATATTCTCTTCTTCTACTCTCTCTTCACTTTTCCTGGATCTTTTAGGTTTAAATTTTGAAGCTTGCAGAGCTGGAAAGTTTCTTCATTAGGAATCTTTGCTTGTTAGTTTCGTGTCACCTCAGATAATAACTAAATAGCTGTGAAACTGCAGGGACCATAATGAATGAACTCCGAGGCAGAAAGGCTCAAAAGATTGAAAGTCCAGTTCCAGGATGCTTAGGGAAGATGGTTAACCTATTTGATCTAGGAATTGCTGTTAATGGGAACAAGTTGCTTACAGATAAACCACATCTTGATGGTAATCACTAGTTCCCTCTGTAATTGCTTTGTTCACTAGTCGAAGCTTTCTGTTATGTTTCTGAACTGAGTAGGATGTCCTAGTATCCACCTGTGTTATTGACACGAGGTAGTTTCATGGCAGGATCCTCTCTGTCAAGAAGTCGATCTGATGTGACTCGAATGCCAGGCCCTTCTTATAAAGGCCATTCAGAAGCTGAATTGGTACGTTTGGTTAAATAATTAGAAATAGTATGCATGCTAGCAACAGCGATTTTAATATTCAGAAGCTGAAGTCTATTGCCTGCACTGTTTGCACAGATTATGTCTGATTTGAGGAGAAGTGCTTCTAGCAAACTAAGTGGTACACCGATGAAGAAACTCATTGCTCGAGAAATGTCAAAAGAAGTTGAACATAAACAGAGCCCAACTAATGTGGTTGCTAAGTTGATGGGTTTGGAAACACTTCCCCAGACGCATCAGGAGACTGCTACACAGCGAAGCAAATCCAGAAGCAATTCACACTCTTCTCTGAATCATTCGATGACTTCTACAGATAATGAGGTTCAAAAGTATCAGGATTTCAGTAGGGAATTTAAAGATGTGTATGAAACATGGCAGTCACCTCAGAAGGTGAGTCGCTCAAGGGATTGCTCGCCTAGAAAAGGAAGATATGATGAAAGTACGACTGAGAAACAAATGGCTCTTGTTCGTCAAAAGTTCTCAGAAGCAAAACGCCTTGTAACAGATGATAGTCTTCACCAATCCAAAGAGTTCCAAGATGCACTTGAAGTGTTAAGCTCGAACAAGGATTTGTTTGTTCAATTTCTCCAGGAATCAAATTCTTTCTCTCAGCAGAATCTTTCTGACTTTCACCATGTTCCTCCTCATTCAGAGGCGAAGCGGATCACAGTATTGAGACCTTCAAAGGCTGGTGAAACTGAAAAATATGTGGTTCAAGGGAGGAGGAACAAGCAGGTTAAGAAATTGGCTTCATCAAGTCAAGAGACTGGATGGGGGAACCGTGATCTGGGTTACCCGTCACCTTATGTCAACCGGGGAACCGAAGAACACACTGTACAGCCAACCCGAATTGTCGTCTTGAAGCCTAGTCTAGGAAAGTCTCTAGATATTAAGGCTGTATCATCATCCCAATCCTCTCCAAGGGGTTTACACAGTAGGGGATATTTTGATGAGCCTGAAGATGTTGAGACTAAAGAAGTTGCAAAGGAAATTACTCGTCAAGTGCGCGAAAATCTGATGGGTCACCACAGGAACGAGACTCAGTCTTCTTCTGTCCTATCCAATGGCTATATCGGTGATGACAGTTCTTTTAATAAGTCTGATAACGAAGATTTAGTGGGAAATCTTAGCGATTCTGAGATCATGTCACCAGCATCTAGGCATTCTTGGGACTGTCCAAATAGGTTTGACAGTCTTTTCTCTCCTTCCTCTTTCAGCAGAGCTTCATTTTCTCCAGAGTCATCTGTCTGCAGAGAGGCGAAGAAGCGACTTTCTGAAAGATGGGCGTTGATGTCAGTATCGGGAAGAACTCAACCGCTTAAACATGTTTCAAGAACCTCAAGCACCTTAGGGGAAATGCTTGCACTTACAGAGACCAAAGTGACAACTGAATCCGGGGAAGGGAGCTATGAAATAGTACCAGCAACGAGGGTATCAACATCATGCATAACTAGTGATCTGAGTCAAGTGGAAATGGCAAGTGATTCTCTGAATATTCTTGCAAGGTCAAAATCAGTCTCTGACGTTAGACTCAACGGAGAAACATCTGTTCTGGGGAGTTCCAAAGTACAGGCTCCACGAGAGCTGACTAAGACGGGAAGCCTGAAATCGTCATGGAAAGTCTCAAACTTGTTCTTCTTTAAGAATAATAAAGCAAGCAAGGAGAAAAGAGATGCATCTCAATGCAGCAGTATGTCTCAATTGGCAGCGCCTTCTCCTGTGACTCTTACCGGAAAAACCAGCGAAGATTGTGTGTTTCCTATTGATTGTCTCCCTCCTGTTTCATCAGAACAGCAAAGTATAATCCTAGGCGAGGTATCCCACCAATTCTCTAAACCTTTTTCAATCTATTCGAGGTGGATGAATATTCATGTTAAATCAGCGGCCATTTTGATCCATTTGCAGGAGGAAGTGACTACACCAAAGCCCCTAGCGACTGGGAATACAAGTGAAAACCAGGACCAGCCAAGTCCAATTTCGGTTTTGTTTCCACCATTTGAAGAGGAATGTGCCAGCATTCCAGAATGTTCTGGGTCAACCAAGCATTGGTCATCTCAAGGTTAGTTCTCTGCTTGCTTAGCTTTCTCAAAGAGTTTTGTTACCCAACATTCCTTTTACGCTAATCCAAAATGTTCCATTCTCAACAGGAGACGAAATGTCTCTTAAATCTAATCTAATCGACAAATCACCACCAATCGGGTCAATTGCTCGGCTCCTCTCATGGGATGATGACTCTTGCACTGACAACATAGCTAAACCCGCAATGGGAGTCCATGAGGAGGAAGACTGGCATCTCTTCATAGAAATGATCTTGACAGCTGCAGGTTTCAGCAGTGGTTGCATAGTCTCTCATGACCCCATCATGTCACGATGGCACATGCCAAACAGTCCCTTAGACCCTTCACTCAGAGACAAATACACCAACCCGGATAACAACAACATCAAGGAGTTCATCCACGAAGGCAAACGCAGACAACAACGATCAACTCGTAAGCTCATTTTCGACCGCATCAACTCCATCGTTTCAGAAACAACGACTACACGCACAGGTAATGGTTCTCTGCATTTCGACCTGGTGGAGCATGTGTGGGCTCAGTTAAAGGACTGGGTTTCAGATGAGCCTAGCAAGCGTGACTCAGGAGAAGACATGGACGCCAACAGTTTGGCTGCAGAGAGTCTAGTGAAAGATGAGATAGTCGGGAGGACATGGACTCATAGCTTGCAAGTTGAAATAGATGACTTTGGGATTGAAATTGAAAAGAGATTGTTGCAAGAGCTAGTAGAGGAAGCCGTTATCGATCTTACACGATGAGATGAGACAGGAGCAATATATATACTACGTTCAATAAAAATGTAAGATAGTGCTAAGTTCATTTTTTTTTGGTCTATGGGAAGATTTGTGTCTCGATTTTTTTGTAATGATTGAGAGAGAAAACAGAATGCTGTGTAGCCATTGTTGAAGCAGAGCAATAAGCAGTTGTTCCCATTTCAAACACAAATCTCGTAACTCTTTTGTACACCAAAATGAAAGCTATGTTGCGATCTAAACAGAGTTTCGAAAAAAGTATCAAACGATAACATAAATGTGTAAATATCTATGCACACTCGAAAGTTAACAGAGAGAAGAACCAAACCAAAGTACTGATAATTCCAGACACAAGAACTCAGTCTTTTGAGTTAAGCTGATGGAGTGTGGCTCTGACTGTTGATCAATCCGTACTGTAGAAGAACAAGAATATAATGACAAATCAATTCACAAGCTTAAATCTTTGGTACTAAGTTCAAAATCAAACGACCAAGAAACTTAGTTTTTTTTACCTTCTCTCTGATTCGGGACCTCCAGTTGTCAATATTGCTTGATCCAGAAGATGTCTGGTTTGCCTGTGGACCAAGAAGATTGTCTCGTGCTCTACTCATCGGATTCTCAAAATCATCTTCATCATCAAGCTCTGATTGCCGAGGTGAAACCATAGCTCTCAAAACCAAAGCCAGTAGCAATGACAGTAACTGAAACACATACTCACATATGAATACTGAGTGAATCATGAATGAACTCAAAGGCACCAAAATCAGTTAGTTAGTTACCTGGATGGCTACCACAACAATTCCGACCCATTTGCAAATATCGATGTTTTCTTCGATGAAAGCTCGAAGACTATTGAGTTCTCCAGTTGGATCATAAGGAAGATCCTACAGAAACAAAAGTCCAGACCGTTAAACAGAACACACAAGACACAAGCTTCAACTGTAAAAAAAAAAACACCTCACCTTCTCCCAGTGACGGTCAATCACTATGAATCCCACTAGAGCTGCTTCGATAATGATTAAAAGAGTTTTGAGAATTGAATACTAAGACCTATCAAGGATTAAACATCACAACTGAATAGTATTAACAGAAACATATAGGTGCAGTCTATATATAAAAGGATACGAAACACAAGCAACATCCATTGATAGCTTCAGCTGCAATGAAACCAATGATAGTGACAATGCAGACCAAAATCCCAATCGCCATGAAACAGTAGATAAACCTACATTGAATTTGAAACCAAACCAAATCAATTCATTGGAACATTCCTTCAAACATCAAACAGTGTCTTAGCTTAACGCTTTGTCCTTTTTCAACAAGATTAGTCAAACTAGGCATAGATTTGAATCGAAAACCATAAAAATGGAAACTTTTTCAATACCATGGAGCAGGAAGATCTAAAGAACGGAGATTGAAACCCGAATCTCCACCACCAGACCCGAGAACGATACCCGATACGAAATCGATCGGATTCTTCAAAGAATCAGAAACACTGTTGATCTCAATTATTGAATTAGAGAAGGAATAAGAAGAATCCGGTGATGAAGCTGCCGGAGGCTGAGACGGAGGAGGGTCAACGGGAACGTGATGATTGTATTGATCGAGCATCCAAATCGAGTAGATTATGATTGATATACCGATGAAAGCTTGGAGAAAATTAAGGATCTTGAGAATCGAAGCGAACGAGACATGGCAACAATTGTGTCGCATTTTTTCTATCACGATTCTTGATATCGAAATCAAACTTCTGAGCAGCGATCGCCGAAGGAAGAGTCTTTGATGATTTCGGACAAAACAGAAAAATGTTGTTTTGACAGATAGGATATATTCCGAAGCTTACTAATTAATCATTAACGAAAATTTATTAATTAACGAAAATTTTCATTATCATTAATGTAATAGTTCAAAATTTTGATATAGTTGATGAGGCCAAACAAACTAAATGGGCTAGAATTCGAATAAATGGGCTTAGGGTCAGGAAAGCTCATTGTGAAGAGACTTCCCGCTTCAGAAGTTCAAGTTCAAGTGATGGGGGGACTCAGGTTAGAGATATTTGAGACTTGAAGTGATGCAAAAGGTACAGCTCATGATGATTGTATTGTGATGATGATAATGGTATGAATATGATGATGAGAATTAAGTATGCATGTGAATGTTAGATGACTGAAAAAGATAGACAACCACTTATATAACTAACCAACAACATTTTAGGCTTTCCTCTTTCTCTCTCTCTGTTTTTATTTATTGATTTTTGGGTACACTAATGTTTAAATCTGTCTCTTTAATTGGACGGCCTAGCATTCTTAGATCTCTCGATACTGTTTTACCAATAAAACCATATTCAGAGGTGTCATTTTGTCATGTGTATTTGTTGTTTTTCCCCATGTATCACGTAAATGAATGGTACATTTAGGGGTGATTACTTCAAACTTTCATTTTTTTCTGAACAAAATGAAAACCAAGGAAATCATGAGTTCACACCCGGATTAATAGGAGTATTTTGGAATCGAATTGAAATTGCAGTTGAATTTGAACTTTGGACTATATCCACAAAAGTAAACTAGGTACCACTAAACCATTAAAATTTTGTTGAATTTGTTGGTTTTAGGCAAATGTTTGAGTTTTATGATTTCAGTGCAACTTTTATAAGGACATAAATATCTATTTAATTAGTCCATAACTAAAAGTAGCAAAGTTGTAAGATATTACAGATTCTAAAAGTCATTTTGTAAGACATAAATATATCATACCTTTTTAATATGCTGAAACATGTCAGAACAAAATTTATAAGTATCAAAATGGATTATCAATCTTTAATTTATAAAATTAACTGAATAAATTGGAACTTTATTAGACTTTCAATTAAGTTGTCCTTTTAAAAATATTTTCAATTAAAGATGATTTTTTTTTTGTCAAACAAAATCCATGCATGATGGATAATATTAAATCCAAAATCTTTTTTTTGATTACCCACGCCTAATCTAAAAATTCCTATATCCCATATATATATGTGTGTATGTTACATAATATCCATCAGAGAAATCAACATAAACCAAAAAGTGATGGATAACAAAACATCTTTGTGGAAGATAAGGAAGATCTTAACAGAGAAAAGTGATGGTTGGTTGGACTTTGATAATAACAACGATATCGAGAATCATATTTTGAGAAGTTTGGGCGAATCCATAATTAGTAGAGTGAAAAAAGACTCTATAAAGATAAAGATCGACGATTATGATACAGGGAGCCAGCACGAGGTAACCTTCGGGTATAATCATGAATCTGATACATATTACATTGGATCATTATGGAGATTGAAGGAGCTTGCTGCTGGAGATGAAATAGGATTGTTTTACGATCCTATTTCAAAGAATTTGTGTTTCTCTGTGTTGAAACAAGCAAAATCCTGCTTGATCAAAAAATGAAATAAGCAAAACCCTGATGATCACAACTTGTTTAATTATGGTTAATTATACAGCATAGTAATTAATAAGATCTTGTTTGAAAGGACATATATAAGAATATGTATCGACGATAATCATTTCTATATATTAATAAATATACAAGTTTTGACATTTCACTTTTGTTCCTCTTAAATATGACACCTTGTTTCTCACCATTAGATCGACCGACGACATAAGTAATAACATTTATTACATACACCAAAAAAACAAGCAAATCATTAATACAATTTTCCATTAGTGTATATAACAAACAAGAGACTAATCTTTTCTTTAACATTTCATAGTATTACAAAACAACGCCAAAAGTCAAAAGGTTTCGCTTTCTAGATCATGTCCACATTTCTCCTAACATGGATTATTATGACCGTCGCGTTAAGCGTAACGCTTTTTCTTATGCCGCAACAAACAAATGCGGCTAGAGCGTTCTTCGTGTTTGGCGACTCACTCGTGGACAGTGGTAATAACAATTACTTAGTCACCACTGCTCGTGCCGATTCTCCACCGTATGGAATCGATTATCCGACTGGTCGACCAACCGGTCGTTTCTCCAACGGCTTGAACCTCCCTGACATCATCAGTACGATCACGTTTTCAGTTACTTAATTCTCTCTTTTTCTTTATATATCTTTTGGTGATATTGCTTGGTGGTTTTTTTAGGTGAACAAATTGGATCTGAGCCTACATTACCAATTCTTAGCCCTGAACTCACTGGAGAGAAGCTATTGATCGGAGCTAACTTTGCCTCTGCCGGCATTGGAATTCTCAACGATACTGGCGTTCAATTTGTAAGTCGTTTACCGCGTTTAATTTTTATATGAAATTTGACTAAGGTGTATACAATTTTACATTCATTCAAAAAAAAAAAAATTGATTAAACTCCAAAGTAAAGCTTCATTTTAAAATATAAATATTTTTAGTTGAAAAATGTCTAAACTATTTTGGACTCCAGTCTAATCTTTTTTTTGTGTGGTAATTTATTGCAGTTGAACATACTAAGGATCGGTAGGCAATTCGAGCTGTTCCAAGAGTATCAAGAGAGAGTGAGTGAGATTATAGGTTCAGACAAAACGCAACAGCTTGTAAATGGGGCTCTCGTCCTCATGACTCTCGGCGGCAATGATTTCGTCAACAACTACTTCTTCCCCATCTCTACTAGAAGACGCCAATCATCTCTCGGTGAATTTAGCCAGCTTCTCATCTCCGAATACAAGAAAATCCTGACGGTATATATATATGGTTTCTTGGTTTACACGTTAGGTTTACACGTTAGGTTTACACATTAGGTTTATAGAGTTATATTTATCACGTTCTTCTACTTATGTGATACAGAGTCTTTATGAGTTGGGAGCAAGGAGGGTGATGGTGACGGGAACAGGACCTTTGGGTTGCGTACCAGCGGAGCTTGCCTCATCGGGAAGTGTGAATGGAGAATGTGCACCCGAGGCGCAACAGGCTGCAGCAATCTTCAATCCTCTTTTAGTTCAAATGCTTCAAGGACTTAACCGTGAGATTGGTTCTGATGTTTTCATCGGGGCTAATGCCTTTAACACGAATGCGGATTTCATCAACAATCCCCAAAGATTTGGTGAGTACTCTTAATTGGTAAATTTGTCTCATGATTCATTTTTAGACCTAATTTGATACATTTTCATAGGTTTTGTGACGTCAAAAGTAGCATGTTGTGGACAAGGAGCATACAACGGGCAAGGCGTTTGCACCCCATTGTCGACTTTATGCTCTGACCGCAATGCCTATGCTTTCTGGGACCCTTTCCACCCGACCGAGAAAGCCACCCGACTCATCGTCCAACAAATCATGACTGGTTCGGTTGAGTACATGAACCCCATGAACCTTAGTACTATTATGGCTTTAGACTCCAGAATATAATTAAGGATGCAATCTTTTACAGAATCTATTTCCAGTTTTTCTCGTATGATAAAATATCGCGAGTCTGCCAAACAATGGTAAGGAACTAAGGATTCTATTTTTCCAAATTATGGTTTTCTTAGTTTCTCTCTAATGCTAATGGGGAGTCTCTGTCTCGGCTCTGTCTTTTCTGTTATGTTTCAATTTTGTGGTTAGTTGCCACTTCTTTCTTACGAAGGCTTTATAAAACTTTGTCAATTTTACACTCTATTTTCTTTATAAATACTTCGCACAAATATCAGTTGAAGTGTTTATATTTTCTAAGATTATGAGCCTACGATATAACGTAAACCGTAAGGTTTTGAATGGCTAACATCACTCCATGTCGAAAGAAATATTTATTACGTTTAATATCATTGCTGAAGTGTGGACGTTTTCAATATTCATAATGACATCATCACCCTCGGCATCAACTCTTTTGTCACTATTCATAGCCTACGTACTCCATTTTTGGTGTCTTTGATGGCTCCACATGAGCATACATATGGGAGCAAGCAAGGAAATATCAATTTTTTGTAATTTTTGTTTTGTTTTGTTTCATCTACTATCATTTTCAAAGAAATCGAAAAGAAAACCACTGCAGAGCCAATATCTAAATGTTTATTGATGTTGTACTACACTCAGAGAGATTTGCTTAAGAATGAAGTTTACCTCATTCTTCTTTTTGGATGCTTTTGTTTAAACAAACGTACCAGTTTGCTCGTACAAAATCATAGATATGTCCATTGATGTACTACATTAAGACAAGAATAACAACAAAAAAAGCCTTCGTGGTGAGTGATGACGTCTCTAGGAGGCTCGTAGTAGTATATCCCACTAAAGGACGTTTTACTTCAGGTCAGAGCTTATCTTAGCACAAAATTCGGAGAAAAAGTAATCAGTTGAAGAAACTAACTCACCACTATAGGCCAAAACACCATTATAAAATATTCAGTTTCTTGGAGCTTTGTGGTTTAAACGAGTCAAAAGGCTACGACAAATGTTTAGTTTCCTTTTCTTTTAAGGGACATTTTAACAAATTCACAATTATTTTTTTCTGATGAAAGTGGACAAGTCACAAATGTCCATATGAGTTTCTGGGCGACTTCTATCAGAATTTTTGTTCATAATTTTTTTTATTGTATCAAGGGATGACTTGGAAACCGAAGATGCTTATATTATCCCATGATCTAATCTCACCAGAAAAATACATCATGTAAGTTCATTTTCGAATTTCTTTCTCTCTTACTTGCATGTTTATTCCAATATGAGGTGTATATTTTAGTGGTTTTGGTTTTGTTTGAGTTTAGGGGTGAAGATGATATCGTGGAGCTCTTAGGGAAGAGCAGCCAAGTAGTTACAAGTAGCCAGACACAAACACCCTCTTGCGATCCTCCTCTCATTCTCCGGGGCAGCGGAAGCGGGGACGGAGAAGGAAATGGTCCTCTACCGCAGCCTCCGCCTCCCCTGTACCATCAGCAGAGTCTCTTTATCCAAGAAGACGAAATGGCTTCTTGGCTTCACCAGCCTAATCGCCAAGATTATCTCTACTCCCAACTTCTTTACTCCGGAGTAGCCTCGACTCACCCGCAAAGTTTGGCCTCCCTAGAACCACCACCACCACCTAGGGCTCAGTACATTCTGGCGGCGGATAGACCGACCGGTCATATTTTGGCCGAGAGAAGGGCGGAGAATTTTATGAATATCTCGAGGCAAAGAGGGAACATATTTCTTGGCGGTGTTGAAGCTGTACCGTCGAACTCGACCCTGTTGTCTTCAGCCACTGAATCAATACCAGCGACTCACGGCACCGAGAGTCGAGCAACAGTCACTGGCGGAGTATCTCGTACTTTTGCAGTTCCTGGTCTTGGTCCGAGGGGAAAGGCGGTGGCGATTGAGACGGCGGGAACACAATCTTGGGGGTTGTGCAAGGCCGAAACAGAGCCGGTTCAGAGACAACCAGCGACGGAGACGGATATCACCGATGAACGGAAGAGAAAAACGAGAGAGGAAACAAATGTCGAAAACCAGGTGAGTCAGAGCTCCCATATATAGGTTAACTTTACGCAAACATGTCAGCGCGTGTTAGTCACTTGACTCGTGCAGTTTAGCAGTTGAAGCTTAATTTGTATCTTTCTGTTTCTTGGCGTACAGGGAACTGAAGAAGCTCGTGATTCGACGTCTAGTAAGAGGTCACGAGCTGCAATAATGCATAAACTCTCCGAAAGGGTTCTTATGCTTCCATTGGAATTTCAAGATTCTGAGTTTGAATAATGGACTATCTGTTTCATCTCCTTTAAAACTTGTTTTTTTTTTGTTAAACAGAGACGGAGACAAAAGATTAACGAGATGATGAAGGCTTTGCAAGAACTCCTTCCTCGCTGCACAAAGGTTATTACAGTTTCTTTTTTAATTAACTAGTTGTTATTTAACTTTAACGTTGATTCTGATTCTGTGTCTACTCTGATCAGACTGATAGATCTTCCATGCTGGATGATGTTATAGAGTACGTGAAATCTCTACAGAGCCAAATACAGGTATGTCCTCAAAAACAGAATGTGAGTTTGAACATGGAAACAGTTTGAATGTCCGCAGATTCATTTCCTGGAAGATTTATAAAGTTTAGATGAGATGGCCTAATAGCCCTGTTCTTGAGGTCTTTGCTTCCCAAATTTTGTAGGGTAAACATTTAAGGATCTTTAGGTCATGAGTGAGATTTCATATCTGAATCGAGGTTTTTATGCCAGATGTTCTCAATGGGACATGTTATGATTCCACCGATGATGTATGCGGGGAATATACAACAACAGTACATGCCCCACATGGCCATGGGTATGAATCGGCCTCCTGCATTCATACCTTTCCCTAGGCAGGCTCATATGGCGGAAGGTGTAGGTCCTGTTGATTTATTTAGAGAGAATGAAGAAACAGAGCAAGAGACAATGTCTCTTCTCCTTAGAGAAGACAAAAGAACAAAACAGAAAATGTTTTCTTGAACTGAAACTTGTTAGTTCTTTTATTAAGACAAGACACACTCTTATATACATGTTCACATAACTACTCTACGTTGGTAACAGTTGTAACTTCTCCAACAAGTTACGTCTCTTACTCGCCTCCTTTCGTAGTCACATGACGTCCGTTGACTTAACATACAAACTATAACATATATGATATTACAAGATTTAATCATGGACTCAATTCTCAACAGGTCCATCATCATATCCACCACCGCGCTACCCTTTTCCAAACATTCAGACCTTTGACCCATCCAGAATTCGTTTACAAAGTCCGCAGCCTAATCTGGTGTCGAACCAACCTCAGATGAATCCCTATAGCCAGTTTGTTGGTCACCACCGGATCCAACAACCTCGTCCTCCATTGCAGGTAATTCTTCACCAGTATCCCATTGTGCTTATTCCTCTCTGTCCCTACGAACGCTTACAAGATCCTTTTCTAAAAAAAAATGTTTTTATAGAGTCAAACAAGACCACAGGTGAGTTTCAGCCAAGCAAGTAGTAGCAAAGAACCTGATGATCAGGACAACAAACCAACAAGTTAGTACGAATCAGGGAATAAAGGCTTTTCTTGCTAGATAAGTTAATAGTCAAGATTGTGAATTTCAATGGGTAAAGTCATCCTACGTTCACAGTCTCACAGATAAATTTATAACACATTTAATAATAGATTTTTTAGAAATTTGCAAAATTAAGGGATAGATTTGGCACAAACTCATTAACGTCACACAAAATATGTAAAAAAATTAAAAGGACGAGGCAGAAAAAGATCATGTTGTTTTCTAACGTCGATACAAAAAACTCTGATCAAGTTCTCTTTAGATGTTTTTGTTTATTAAAAAAAGAATGCCAAAAGAGTCGACGCATAGAGTAATGACATCATTGTGGATGCTGAAAACGTCATGGTATGCATAAAGACACACTTCCGAGAGTGATAGAGAGCTTATCCTATATATGCTCCTAAAATAGACTTTCTAAAAGCACAGAATTTTATCAATAGAAGGGGAAAGAAAGAAATAGCGACTCAATGAATCTGGCCCTAAAAGCAATTTATAAACTCTGTTAACTAAGTGGTTTCTTGGAGGTTTCTGGGGTATATAGAAGACAAAAGTAACTCTTTCTTTTTTGGTTTTTAATAACTCACAACAACAAAAACAAAACAAAAAACCTTTTCATGATAAAAAGGTAACATGTGTTTGGTTTCTCTCATACATTTGTTTCTAATCTCAGACATAAATAATTTTTGTTCCCGACTTCAAAACCAACGATGATTATATCATTCCACATTCATTTTCTTCTACTTCTTCCTTCTCCTTGATCTCATTTCCCTAGAAAATCCATCTATCATGTAAGTTCCTTTGAGATTCTCTGCTCTTACTTGCAAGTTTTATCTTGACATGTTTGATGATTAAGGATTTGGTTTGAGATTAGGGGTGAAGATGATATAGTGGAGCTCTTATGGAAGAGTGGCCAAGTCGTTAGAACCAGTCAAACACAGAGACCCTCCTCCAATACACCACCATCTCTTCCTCCACCACCCATTCTTCGTGGTAGCGGAAGCGGCAACGGAGAAGAAAATGCCCCGCTTCCACTTCCACAGCCTTCACCTCCCCTCCATCATCAGAATCTTTTCATTCTGGAAGACGAAATGTCTTCTTGGCTTCACCATTCTCACCCCGGCGTTACGTCCACCCCGGCTTCTTCTGTCTCCCTGCCACCACCACCCAATGCTCCGTACAGCTCCGGTTTTTTTTTTCCTCTTTTAATTCTCTTACTTTATGCAATTTGATGAGTCTGATGCTAGGGTTTGGATTTGGTTTGAAATTAGGCGTGAAGATGATATAGTGGAGCTTTTATGGCAAAGCGGCCAAGTAGTTGGAACCAACCAAACACATAGACAATCCTACGATCCTCCTCCCATTCTCCGCGGCAGCGGAAGTGGCAGAGGAGAAGAAAATGCTCCCCTTTCACAACCTCCGCCTCACCTGCATCAGCAAAATCTCTTCATTCAAGAAGGCGAAATGTATTCGTGGCTACACCATTCTTACCGCCAAAACTATTTCTGCTCAGAACTTCTCAACTCCACTCCGGCTACTCACCCGCAAAGTTCCATCTCTCTGGCACCACGTCAGACTATCGCCACGAGAAGGGCGGAAAACTTTATGAACTTCTCGTGGCTAAGAGGGAACATATTTACCGGCGGTAGAGTTGATGAAGCTGGACCGTCGTTTTCGGTGGTAAGAGAATCGATGCAGGTAGGCTCGAACACGACCCCCCCTTCTTCTTCTGCCACTGAATCATGTGTAATACCAGCTACAGAGGGCACCGCGAGTCGAGTGTCGGGAACTTTGGCAGCTCATGATCTTGGTCGGAAGGGAAAGGCGGTGGCGGTTGAGGCGGCCGGAACACCATCTTCAGGAGTGTGCAAGGCCGAAACAGAGCCGGTTCAGATACAACCAGCAACGGAGTCGAAGCTAAAAGCGAGAGAAGAAACCCATGTGAGTTAGTACTCCCATAGGTTAACCTAAGCACCCATGTCGGCGGGTGTTACTCACTTTACCGGTGCATTTTATCAGTCAAGGCTTATTTTTTTTTCTTTGTTTCGTGGTGTACAGGGAACTGAAGAAGCTCGTGGTTCAACGTCTAGAAAGAGATCACGAACTGCAGAAATGCATAACCTCGCCGAAAGGGTTTTTATATTTCCATTGGAGTTTCAACAATGGACTCTCTGTTTCATTTCCTTTAAAACGTACTTTTGTTTGTAAAACTTGTTTTTGTTTAACAGAGAAGGAGAGAAAAGATCAACGAGAAGATGAAGACTCTGCAACAACTCATTCCTCGCTGCAACAAGGTCTCCCAAAATTTCTTATATTCCTCGTTGTTTTATTGAACTGAAGGTTGAATCTGATTCTGTTTCTACTCTGATCAGTCTACTAAAGTTTCAACGCTGGATGATGCTATCGAGTACGTCAAATCGTTACAGAGCCAAATACAAGTATGCTCTTCAAAACAGAATGTGTTTTAAACCAATGGTTCAACATGGAAAGAGTTCATATGTATCTAGTTTTGTTGAGGTTACTAGAGTTATTTTTGGTCTCTATCAACCAGCGTCTCCGAAGAGTTTGAATGTTTGATGTCCGCAGATTCATCTTCTTGGAAGGGTTATAAAGTTTCTTGGGAGATAAATGCAAATCTTATAAGTCTCTACTTCGAAACACTGGTACCTCCTTTAGATGGGATGGCCTAATAGCTAATTCCTCTTATTATGCACTGTTCTTGAGGTCTTACTCTTCTGTTTTGCTTCCCAGTTTACAGGAGGATTATGTATAATATATTAATATCTGAATCGATATTGTTATGTCAGATGATGTCGACGGGACAGGGTATGATGTCGCCAATGATGAATGCCGGGAATACGCAACAGTTCATGCCCCATATGGCCATGGATATGAACCGACCTCCTCCATTCATACCTTTCCCCGGCACATCTTTTCCTATGCCGGCTCAAATGGCAGGTGTAGGTCCATCATATCCAGCACCGCGCTACCCTTTTCCCAACATTCAGACCTTTGACCCATCCAGAGTCCGTTTACCAAGCCCGCAGCCTAACCCGGTGTCGAACCAGCCTCAGTTTCCGGCTTACATGAATCCCTATAGCCAGTTTGCTGGTCCCCACCAGTTGCAACAACCTCCTCCTCCTCCATTTCAGGTAACTCTTTACCATGGTATCCATTGTGTTGTTGCAGGTAATCCTTATGTATGATGATGCTCACAAGATCCTTTTTTAAATATTCTCTTAGGGTCAAACAACATCACAACTGAGTTCCGGGCAGGCAAGTAGTAGCAAGGAACCTGAGGATCAGGAGAACCAACCAACAGCTTAGTAAGAATCAGGGAATGAAGGGTTTCCTTGGGATGTAAGTTAATGGTCAAGATACTGACAGATGCATCTCCATTGTGTCGTTGCAGGTTAAAGTGTGGAGCTGAAACGGATCAGTTCTTCAAGCAAATTACAACTTTGAAGATAAACCAGAGTTGTAACATGTAGATTTTGTCTGTTAAGTTTAATGTAAGTACTTTTTAGTTAATGGGAAAGATACTGACAGGTTGCAAGGTGGTCAGTATTTGTGCATCACGCTTAAGATTCCTCGATGTGGCCAGTATCTCCCTTTTCTAGCATGTGAGGTCCCTACTCTCTGGTTCTACGGAGACCAAATGTTCGACTGATTAAACACACAATGACTTACCAAAAGTACACGCGGCCCATCCTCGTCTTTATGTTCCAAGTGCGACTGTTTGTTTATTTGTAAGCATTTTTCTTATAATAATAAAACAGCTCTATCTTCGTTAATATCAACCTTTCTTAGAAGCTTTTCACTGGAGATAAATGTGAGGAAAAAATCCCCTACGTTATAAGCCAAGTATAAGCTATTCTGATTGGCTTAACACCTCCTACGTCAAAACTCAAAAAGAAACACTTAGTAGTATTATATGAAAAAAGAAGAGTGAATTGCAGCTGCCTCAAAAGTAATATTTACTTTATTATAAGATTTAGTATGAACTTATCTACATGTATTTTGTTTGAAAGAAAAGTAAACAAAAAAAAAACAATAGAAAAAGAGAAAGACGCAACATGACTTTTTTTTTGTATTGATATTGTAGAGAGGATGGCGTAAGAAGAAGTCTGTTTGTTTCCTAAGGTTAATCTAATCATTATATATTTGGAATGTTTTGTTTCTTACAGAGATATCTTAGCACAAAATTCTGAAAAAATAATCAGAAGACTGTGGAAAAATAAATTCAACGAATGTGACCAACCACTACAAAACAAAACAACATTATAAAATCTAGGTTTCGAACTCGCAAATCAACCAAATATTATGCAGGTCTTTTCTACTCTGTGGGTAAACCGACAGAAACAGCGACGACGTTTGTTTTATTTCTTTTAAACTGTTCACATTTGTTTATTGTTTTCCTCCTGTTGAAAGTTAACAATTCAAAAATTTCCAGTACATGTGTTTCTGTTCTCTTCTCTTCTCAAAATTTTTTGTTTCTTTTTGTCTCAAGCTATGAACTTCCATACTTTGAATCTTCTACTTCTCTTTCTTCCTCTTACTTGATCTTCCTATAGCATACTTCCATCATGTAAGTTCCTTTTTGTATTTTTATTTCTCTTACTTGCTAAAGTTTTATCTTCACATTTTTTGATGATTAGGGTTTTGGTTTGAGATTAGGGGTGAAGATGATATAGTGGAGCTCTTATGGAACGGCCAAGTCGTTCGAACCAGCCAACCACAAAGACCTTCCTCGGGTAAACCTTCTCCTACTCCACCCATTCTGCGTGGTAGCGGAAGCGGCAGCGGAGAAGAAAATGCTCCCCTTCCACTTCCACTTCTACAACCTCCACGTCCCCTGCATCATCAGAATCTCTTCATTCGGGAAGAAGAAATGTCTTCTTGGCTTCACTATTCTTACACTGGTGTCACGTCCACACCGGCTACTCATCCGCAAAGTTCTGTTTCCCTGCCACCACCACCACCCATTGCTCCGTACATTTCCGTTCTTTTTCCTTTCATTCTCTTACTCTTTGCAATTTGACGAGTCTGATATTTTAGGGTTTGGATTTTGGTTTGAAATTAGGAGTGAAGATGATGTGGTGGAACTCTTATGGAAAAGCGGCCAAGTCGTTCAAAGCATCCAGACACAGAGACCCATTCCTCCTCCCATTTTCCGCGGCAGCGGAAGTGGGGGAGGTGAAGAAACTGTTCTGCCTCTGCCTCCCCTGCATCCGTCTCATCAAAATATCTTCATCCAGGAAGACGAAATGGCCTCTTGGCTTTACCATCCCCTCCGTCAAGATTATTTTTCCTCTGGCGTCGCCTCTACTTCAGCTACTCGCCCGCAAAGTTCCGCCTCTCTAGCACCAACACCACCACCACCCAGTGTTCCCTACGGTCAGATTCCCGTTGAGAGAAGGACAGAGAATTTTATGAACTTCTTGAGGCTAAGAGGGAACATATTTTCCGGCGGTAGAGTTGAAGCTGGTCCGGTGGTTATAGAATCGACGCAGATAGGCTCAAGCGCGACCCCGTCGTCTTCAGCCGCTGAATCCTGTGTAATACCAGCGACTCACGGCACCGAGAGTAGAGCGGCGGCCATTACCGGAGTATCCCGTACTTTTGCAGTTCCTGGTCTTGGTCGGAGGGGAAAGGAGGTGGCAACCGAGACGGCCGGAACATCATATTCAGGGGTAAACAAGGCCGAAACAGAGCGGGTTCAAATACAACCGGAGAGGGAGACGAAAATTACCGAAGATAAGAAGAGAGAAGAAACCATTGCAGAAATCCAAGTGAGTCACAGCTACCATAGGTTCACCTGTTGACACGTGCAGTGTAGCAGTCAAGGCTTAATTTTATCTTGTTTCTTGGCGTACAGGGAACTGAAGAAGCTCATGGTTCAACGTCTAGGAAGAGGTCACGAGCTGCAGATATGCATAACCTCTCCGAAAGGGTTCTTATATTTTACTTTCTAGGTTTTAATAATGGACTCTTTGTTTCGTCTCTCCATTAAAACGTAGTTTGTATAATTGTTTAACAGAGACGGAGGGAAAGGATCAACGAGAGGATGAAAACTCTGCAAGAACTCCTTCCTCGCTGCAGAAAGGTCTCTCTCAGTTATTTATAACCTGTGGCTGTTAAACATAAAAAAAGTTAGATTCTGATGACATCTGTTTCTATTCTGATCAGACTGATAAAGTTTCAATGCTTGAAGATGTTATCGAGTACGTGAAATCGCTACAGCTGCAAATACAGGCATGTACTCAAAAACTGAATGTGTGTTAAAGCAAAACACAACCGGAAATTAAGTGCTGTGGAATAGTTGAACATGGTTATTTGAGTGCTATGGAATGGTTATACTCTTTGTTTATCAACCAGCGTCTCTGCATTTTAAACAACCAATTTTTTAGATTTGATTTCTGCAGATTCATCTTGGAAGGGTTTTAAAGTGTCATGGAAGATAAATGCAAATCTTATAAGTCATGTTCTTGAGGTCTTACTCTTCTGTATTGCTTCACACGTTTACAGGATTATGTTGAAGAATCTACAGCTTATAACTGAGATTTTAATATATGAATCAATGTTGTTATGCCAGATGATGTCGATGGGACATGGTATGATGCCACCGATGATGCATGAGGGGAATACGCAACAGTTCATGCCCCACATGGCCATGGGGATGAAGGGTATGAACCGGCCTCCTCCTTTCGTACCGTTCCCCGGCAAAACTTTTCCTAGGCCGGGTCATATGGCAGGTGTAGGTCCATCATACCCAGCATTGCGCTACCCTTTTCCAGACACACAAGCCTCTGACCTATCCAGAGTCCATGTACCAAGTCTGCACTCTAACCCGGTGCCAAACCAGCCTCGGTTTCCGGCTTACATAAATCCCTATAGCCAGTTTGTTGGTCTCCACCAGATGCAACAACCTCCTCTTCCATTGCAGGTAATTCTTTCTCAGTATCTATTGCCGTTATTCTGCCTCTCTTCCTACGAATGGGTGATGGTCATCAATAACCTTTTTTCTAAATGTTCTTGTAGGGTCAACCAACATCACAGCCTAGTTTCAGCCACGCAAGTACTAGCAAGTAACTTGGGGATCAGGACAACCAACCAACAAGTTAGTAGGAATCAGGAACAGCCAGAGGCTTTTCTTGCCGGATACATTAATGGTCAAGATTCTGACAGATGGATCTCCATTGTGTTATTGCAAGTTGATGTTGAAGAGTTAAAAAAAAAGGATCTGTTCTCTAAGAAAAGCACAATTTTGAAGGTGCTAACATGCAAATGTTTTTCAGAAAATGAAAATCTATTTCTTCGGAGAAAAAATCATAAAATAAATTATCTGCAAAATAGCAAAATATAACCAAGCACACCTGTTAGTCTCCGTTTTTGACTGACTAACATCTCCTATGTCTCAGCCAAAATGACTAAATATATATTTAATGATATTTGTAAAGAGGATGGCGTAAGAAGAAGTCTGTTTGTTTCCTAAGGTTGATACAAAACTCGTACTATTATATTTCCCGGTGATTTTTGTTTACACGTACAAGTGGAGCCATGAGTGAGACCAAAGTGGGCTGTTGACGTCATTCGGAATATACCAAAAGTCATAGCACGCACAAAGACGCTCAAAGAGAGACAGAGAGAGAGCTTATCTAGCAAAAAAATCAGAGAGAATCAGACAATGGAGAAAAAAAAAACAAGGAACTCGCAAATCAATGAATCTGCATGTTTTTTTCTGGCCTCTGGGTGGTTCCTTTGGAGGTTTCTGGCTAAACGACATTATGTTTCTTTTTTCTTTCTTTCACAAATATCTGCCTTTTTCTCCTGATAAAAGGTACAATTCACAAATATCTAATATGTATATATATAGAGAGTATTTGTGTTTTGAGGGTTCTCTCAGAAACTTTGTTTCTTTTGTCTCAAGATATGAATCATTTTCGTTCAAGACTTCAACTTGGAAACCTATGATGATTATATCATCACAGATTCTTCTTCTTTTTGTTCTATTTCTTCCTCCTTCTTGATCATATTAGAAATTCCCCTCCATCATGTAAGTTTCTTTTATCTTCTTACTTGAAAGTTTTTTTCTCACTCTGTAATTCCATGAATCTTTTATTATTAGGGTTTTAAACTTTTTTTTGAAACTAGGGGTGAAGATGATATAGTGGAGCTCTTATGTAAGATTGGCCAGACACAGATACCCTCCTCCGATCCTCTTCCCATTCTCCGTGGCAGCGGAAGTGGCGGACGAGAAGAAAATACTCCGCTTCCGCCTCCTCTGCCTCATCAGAATCTCTTCATCCAGGAAGACGAAATGTCTTCTTGGCCCCATCATCCACTCCGTCAAGATTATTTGTGCTCTGAACTTTATGCTTCCACTCCGGCTCCTCATCCGCAGAGTTCCGTCTCTCTGGCACCACCACCACCAAAACCACCATCCAGTGCTCCGTACGGTCAGATTATCGCTCCAAGAAGTGCTCCGAGAATCCAGGTGAGTTACCGCTCCGAGAAGTGCGCACTCATGTCAGCGCGTGTTAGTTACTTGACGCGTGCAGTTTAACCCTTTTCTTGTTTCTTGGCGTACAGGGAACTGAAGAAGCTCGAGGTTCAACGTCTAGGAAGAGGTCACGAGCTGCAGAAATGCATAACCTCGCCGAAAGGGTTGTTATATTTCCATTGCATTTTCAAGATTCTTTGATTTCAACAATGGACTCTCTGTTTCATCCTCCATTGAAACGTACCTTGTGTTTTAACAGAGACGGAGAGAAAAGATCAACGAGAGAATGAAGACTCTGCAACAACTCATTCCTCGCTGCAACAAGGTCTCTCACAGTTTCACATAACTTGTTGTCATTAAACTTGATTCTCATTCTGGTTCTGGTTCTACTCTGATCAGTCTACTAAAGTTTCAATGCTGGAAGATGTTATCGAGTACGTGAAATCTCTAGAGATGCAAATAAATGTATGCCCCTGAAGATTCCTCTTTTTAGATTTGATGTCTGAAGATTCATCTTCGTTTAGATGGTTGGCCTAATAAGATGATTCCTCTTATATGTCCTTGAGGTCTTGCTCTTCTGTTTCTTGCAAGTCATGAATTTGTTTTACAGCAATTATGTAGATGAATAATCTTCAGATCATGAATGAGGTTTTTTAATATCTGAATCGATGATGTCAATGGGAAGTGGTATGATGCCACCGATGATGTATACATCGAATATGCAGCAGTTCATGCCCCACATGGCCATGGGTATGAATCAGCCTCCTGCATACATACCTTTCCCTAGCCAGGCTCATATGGCGGGTGTAGGTCCATCATATCCACCACCGCGATACCCTTTTCCAAACATTCAGACCTTTGACCCATCCAGAGTTTGGTTACAAAGTCCACAGCCTAACCCGGTGTCGAACCAACCTCAGATGAATCCTTATGGTCAGTTTGTTGGTCACCATCAGATGCAACAATCTCTTCCTCCTCCATTGCAGGTAATTCTTTCCCAATATCCATTGTGCTTATTCCTCTGTTCCAACAAATGACGTTGCTCACAAGACCCATCCTCTTTTTAAAAATGTTCTTATAGAGTCAACAAATAACATCACAGCTGAGTTTAGGCCAGGCAGGTAGTAGCAAGGAACCTAATGATCAGAACAACCAACCAACAGGTTAGAAAGAATCAGGGAATGGTTACAAGCTTTTCTTGAGTGATGACTGATGAGATAATGGTCAAGGTTTGACAGACACATCTCTATTGTTTTGTTGTAGGTTGATGTTGTGGAATTAAAAAAAAAGGTTCAGTTCTATCTGCAAATCACAATTTTGAAGATGGTCCAGATGTGAAATTTTTGGTCTGTTTAAGGTTAAGATGGTCCAGTTTTTTTTTTGTTTTTTTCTCTGTTTCCGCAAATGTCAGAAGCTGGAATCTTGGGGGTCAGAGAAGAGATGGTTTGTGTAAACCAAAACGGCTCGTTTTTATAGCCAGTAAACATTTCTCTGAAACTTTTCTCAAACTATGTAACGAATACACTAAGCAAGAATACTACTGGAGTTTTGAAGCGACTACACTCACTGCTCGTCATTACTCTTCGAAATGTTTGATAAAATCTGGAAAAAAAAAAACAAAGTGGGAAACTTAGTGGAGGCCCTTTTGCTGGTCATGGATTGTTGCAAGTTCTTGAAATAAAAGCTTTTAAGACTGTACCTTGTCTGTGAATTCGCGGAATGCTTCTATTCCCATGGCTTCATCGAGTTCCTGATACATCCACAAATAGTTTCGTCAAAGGAGATCGATAACAACAACAAAAATATTGAATTACTGACGACGATGTAGATGAGCTTTACCTGTAAAGGGTTGGAAGAACTATCAATACTGTAGATGAGTTTCTGAAGAGGTTCATCCTTTAGAGCTTCGCGGATTTCACTAGAAGAAGCTGTAAAAAGTTCCCAGATTTAGAAATGGCCTACGAAGCTATAGATTCGTTCAGACGTTTGTTATCCAATAACTTGCTCGTCTATATATAATGTAGTTGGAAGAACATTACCGATAGCCTCGAACTGTGTCTTTTCTAAAATATACTTTTCTTCCTCTACAATTATCGGTCTTGCTACCGGAATTTCCTTCGCTGGAGATGCAGCTACAAAAAAACAGATTATGACTCAAACCCAAGTTCAAACAATTCTAGTCTAATGCCTAGCATCTCTGGCTACATCAGAGGTTTTGAAAATCAGCCCATGAATGTAAATAAGACTTAAGTTGGAAGAACCGTACCACTAGCCTTTTGCTGTGTCTTCTCTACAACATCATTAGCTTCCTCAGGTCTTTTCACCGGGACTTCCTTTGCTGGAGAAGCTGCTACAAAACCAGAGCATGACTCAAACCATGGTTCACACTGAACAACTTACACAAGTGAGCAAAGGAAAACTAATCAAGAAACAATGAAACCACAAAATGCACTAACCTGGCTTTTCTTCGGTTGAAGAAGGATCAGACGGTTTAGCACATGGAGTCTCTGCATTATTGATAAGATTACATACTTAGAACCACATCAACATAAACCTAAAGTAAAATCTTCATTGAAAACAAAACAGATACATAAAATACTCTTCCTCTATTGGTTATACAATCTGCAATGAAATTAGCAATTCAAAGGTCACGAGGTTTAAGCTAAGTAATAAAACTAGAGACACTCAACGAATTCAATTACAAAGTCCAAAACTTTAAGGTCTAACTCAGAAACTAACATCAATCAAGGAACTAATTCCAAATCCTAACTTTTTACGAATTTCATAAAGAGATCAAAAGAACTTACCTTTGTGTATCTTGAAACAACCCAATGAGCAGCTGCAGGCAAGCCACAGAAACCAAGTAAGAGACAATGACAAAGATGACTTAACAAGCCAATGATGAAACGAAAGAAAACCTATGTAAAAAGAGAGAGAGACGAAGAACACTTACTAAGGAACAAGACAAGAAGGACACTTGTATTTGGATACAACCTTCTCGCAGATTTCGCATGTTTGAGTAGCTCGAGGACACATCTCTCACTCTCTCACAACGAGCACAGCGATTCAGGGGAAGAGAAAAACCTCAATCAAGGAGGCAATGGGGTTTACACTTGCCTCTTCAGAAAGAAAGAAAGCCCAATGGGCCTGAAAGCTTTTTTATTTATGTCATTGATTTGTCACGGAGGCTTTTTGACTCTGCTTTTTGTGAATTCACTGTTGAGAAGCGCCGGAGAAGATGAAGCTGAAGCAATTAGAAGGCTTGTTGGGTGATCTTGAACAGTTCTCCAATCCTAAAGTATGTGAAAAATATTATAACTTTGAATACTAAAGATTGATTTCGTCGAACAAACTCTTTTGATTTTGATTTTTTGTGTGGCAGGTGGAATTCGAGCAATACCCAACTGGTCCTCACATTGCTTCTCGTATGCTTTTCACTGTAAAATCCGTCTTCCTCTGCTCTGAAGTTTATTACTTTTGTTAATATCATGCTTTCTGTGAAGTGGGTCTTCACTGTCTAATCTAGAATATATAACAGGCTAGTGATTTTCTCAGTGTGTGGATGTTAGATTTATGTAGTCTGAGTTGTTTTGTGATGCTTGGTTTTGTTCCTGCTGTCTTAGAAGAAGCCTTAAGTGTGTATCCTTTGTTTAGGCAGAGAATTCATATGGAGATATAACTGATAAGGTCGTTGCGGATTTTGGTTGTGGCTGTGGTACTTTAAGTGCTGCTGCTGCTCTTCTAGATGCTGCGTGAGTATAATCATCTTTGCCTCACTCTTCTATTCAATCTCTGTGGTTATCTAATCTCTTTATTGCTTCAGAACAGGTCTGTGATTGGATTCGATATCGACCCTGAATCTCTTGAAACAGCAACACTAAATGCAGAGGAACTTGAGGTTTTTTTGAAATTCTTCGTCTTTTATGTAAATGAGTTTTCTTTTGGTTGTATAGCAAATACCATTGCTATAATTGGTTTGTTTTGTAGGTCGAGATAGATTTCGTTCAGTGTGACATCACAAAGCTAGAGTTAAAAGGTACAATCCTCCTTTCATTTCAGTTCATTCAACGAAAAGAAGATTCTACCGGTAACATTTTTGTGGCTCCATGAATTGTTTTAGGCCTGATTGTGGATACGGTTGTAATGAACCCTCCATTTGGTACACGGAAGAAAGGAGCTGACATGGAGTTTCTCTCTGCGGCAATGAAGGTAAACAACAGAAAAGAATATCTCTTTTTACTGTTTTCTAATTTCGTATCACTCGGTTACATGTTTACATTCGATGTTTGGCTACGCAGGTCGCCTCAAAGGCAGTTTATTCCTTGCATAAGACATCTACCAGAGAAGTAAGCAAAGCGCCTTCCTTACAATATCTACTTACTATGTATTTTGTTAGTAACAACCTTAACATTCTTGCAGCACATTAAAAGGGCGGCTTTGCGTGATTTCAATGCGAAAAGTGCTGAAGTTATATGTGAGGTTGGGCTAAAAGATTTGAAAATTATTATATCAAAAGTCTGATGTGAATGTGTCTAAACATTCTAACTTATTCATATTGTTCCCCTTGCAGCTCCGATATGACTTGCCAAAACTCTACAAGTTCCACAAGCGAAAAGAAGTTGATATTGCCGTTGATCTCTGGCGTTTTGAGCCTAGACAGAACTAGACCGCCACGATCATGTAATGTTTAGCTTTGAGATAAGATTGATTATGTATGGAAGGATTCATGGTATGAACTCAAGTTTTACAAATCAACCTCTTCTTCATAGACAAATTTACAGCTTTTCATTGAAAATAGGTGGCAGCTTGGCTACACTGTGCTCTATCAAAACATATTGCAGATGCGTATAGACATTTCAAGTCTGAGACCAGCACCAACCGGTTTAAGTCTTTGTTTCACCTGAGACAGTTGAGCTTAATACAAAATTGTATCATACAATCCTAAGCAGTGAGACTTTAGTGATCTCTCAGATGATCCAACCATGTTGTACTTTCAAGACACTGAAAAGAGTTGTCACAAAATTTCTAAATAAGAAAATATGAACAAGTCCTAAAATTTGGTATTACATACATTGTGGAAAAAACCACAGAAAAATATGAAATAATAGAAGGAACAGCATGGATGCCAACTGAATAGATAAATAAAAAGAAATCAGCCAATGGATCAAATCTGTACTATCTAAAAGATTGTTACAAGTAATCATTCAGAAAAGAGAGAAGAAAAAGTTGGAAAGGTATTACTACACTATTATTTAATTTGTATGGTTGATGGTGAAGGAAGGAAGCTTCATCGAACAAATACTCCTTAATTTATATGCTTAGAGCTAATAAAGATTCAGCATCAAACGATTCTCAATGATTTAATTATATCTTCTCCCACGTGGGACGAACATTTCGTACCCTTATCGACTACATTACTCATTTTAATATTACGTTAAACAAAAACTAACCGAAACTCTTACTTTGGCAATTATATTGCTTATGAGTCAACTAATATTACTAGATGGATTTCTCGTATTAGCTAAATAGTAGATTTTGTTGGAAATGAATCACCAAATGTCAATAATTGTAATTTTGATAATATACTTTTATTTGGTTGAATTATACGACTTTTGTCCCCCCCCCCCTTTTCATGAACGATTTCTTTTTGCATGATTCGTCGTTTTTTGGTCGTATTCATGATTCACTGAGTATATAGACACACACACACACACAATCATATCTAACAACTTGTTACAAAAAAATTGAAGCTCCCACATGTATTGAGCATATGTATAATTGTGTTATCCGATCCGACGGAAGAAACAATGTCATTTAAGAAGAACAATATAATAAAACAATACATTATAACTACTTGAAGACATATATAATTATGATTCTATATAATATATGAGGCAAATAATTTAGGGTTAACCTTAAAAACAAACCAACATGTCCATAAGCCCATATCCAAGGATAGATCATGCAAGACAACTAGCTAGGGATGTCGTTTTAGCTACGAATTTTCATTTTAGTTTATTTTCAGATATACTTTGGAAGAGAGAGAATGAAGAGCCAAACCAATTTGCAATATTAATTTTTTTCGTCCTCAAATTTTATTTATAGGCATATACAATTAGGAAATTTTGGAGGGTACGACTTCGATAATTTTTGTTATACAACTTCGACATATTTGCATACTATATGTTTCTAAGTAAACTACATATATTACTATAACTACTTATACGAATAGTAGATTTGTGAAAAATGAACGTTGCGAACACTTAACTCTATAAAATGACTAACCAATAATTTTGAGAACATTGTACAAGATTGCGCTCTTATGAAGTACAAAATGTATTTTTCCAATTTAAAAACATGATTTATTCACCGATGTGGCACCAATTATCAATCTTGACATATAGAAATAGCTTGCGTAAAAGAATATGGTCAACTTGTGATCATTTAAAAATAGTTCGAGTAGTTAAAACGAAATCAATGTAAATAAACTATAGTATATATTAACGAGATGATCATGTAGACAAATCATATCAGTGTATATGGTAGTATAATATATAATCTAAAGTGAGTTTGGTAGACAAGTAGATAGAGATGACCTTGGAAACTGCGATATCAGCTTCCTGAATCTCTGAAGCCCTTGCATGTGGAGAGATGCTCTTCTTTTTGTCAAACACTTCGCTTTTTTTTTCTTTTCTTGTTCCTGATTGCTTAGTTAATAACCGAAATCTATTTTTTATAATCAAACCTTTTAACCTTCACAAGTTAAATAAGTACAATTTGTATACTAATTATTATAAGATCTTTAGATGTGAACACTTGACTCTTATTATAATGTGTATGGTGCTTGATCTAGAGCAATAAGTCAACATAGTTTGAACTTTTCTAACATTTACATGAATATGATATTGGATGCTTCATTTCTGTCCGGTTCAAATTAAACCAATCTAATTATTAGCTAAAAGGGTTTAAATTCGTTTCGAATATCCATCTATGACAACCTTCCAAAGAAATTTAACAGAATTTAAACCATTTAGCTTATAACAAATACTGAATTATGGAACATAGATTCATATCAGTTAGCTAAAAGGTTTAAATTCTGTTAAATTCAAAGCTATAGGTCACCACATATTTTTTCTTTCCTTTTTATCGCAATCCATTATTTTCGTCCTTGTTACTGTTGGCATTTGTCTAAACCTGAACTCCGACGTAATTAAGTTGTCAAATTGTATAATACGCACGTCAGCAGGACATTCTGCAAAATCACAACGAAAAGCATGGTAAAAATAATTGCCAGAAAAATACATCACATGTGTCTAAAATCTTCAGAATATTTTATTTATAGTTTTTAATAGTTGCTGAAATTTGAACAGCCAGTTGGTTTTGGGACATTATGCATGTGTGTTTATGTGACCAGGATCTTCTGTGACCAAAAAAAAAAAAAATGTGACCATGATCTACTTTATTATTGAATTAACTTTAGTCTCCATAACTGAAGCCAAATTAATTGGATATACCTTATCATCTTCAACTAAGAATTAAAATTAGTTACCACTAATGTGATTACCGTTTATGCAAAAATAAATAAATAATGTGACTGTAAAATATTACAGTACATTTTACAAAAAAATGCTCTAAGCAGTAATTTTTTTTTTTTTCTTTGACATCATCAAACAGTAATAATTTTCTGTGGCAAAAATAGAAAGAAAATAAGCCCATGCGTCCATGATGCATGTGTCTCTTGCTCACGTACAGATACAAGAGGGATTTAATAAATGACCGTTGCAGGAAAGACTGAATACATGAAAGTTTGTGATAATCAGTCACATATCTAAATACAGACCTAGATTGTTTGTTACTACTTTTATTTTGCTTGATTTGTTTGTTTGATTTGCATGTTAGTACTTGATGTTTGATCAGCTTGTTAGTTTAATCCAATTCTCGCATCTCTGGTATGTAACAAACGTACTGGTACCTCTGAGTTTGATATGCTTTATAATACCATCAGTTTTATCTTTTATATATTCCTAAAAAAATATTATCAGAAACTAAGATTCGATCACATCAATATTTTTACTGTATTGGAAACTGTCAAATTATCAAAATGAAAATAGCATAACTAACGATTATGATTATGATTAAATTTAAAATAAAATAAAATGGAACTTTATGTTGATTGGTTGTCAAGGTAAGTAAGAGGATCAATAAGATTTGATTCGAATTCATATTTTATAGAAAGTATTTATAAATAATAATATGACAACATTTAAAGAAACATACAGAAAGAGATAGACAGTAGTAATGTAGTGTAGCAGGGAAATGCATGTGCACAAAATCTACGGTAGATATTATTTAATGGATTTTAAACAAGTTTTGGTGTATAGATTACTCCACTATGCTTTATGGTATTATGCTACTACGATATATAATTTAGTGGTTTATAACTTTATATTAATGTCGTCACTGTAACTTTGAGAATTTAAACAACATTCATGGAATTTCGATCAGAATTATATCAGAAGGTTTTATAATCGTCCTATCCATAAATACCGATTTCTTCTTTTGCTTTATTTATAGCGAATTTGAAAGTTTTGTATACTGTTGAAAATAGTAATCACTAAAATATGATCGATACGACCAAATTGTCCAAAAGGACCAAAACGGGCTAGTAAATAGAGAGAACTCGGGAATTCTATGTCCGCAGGTAGAGACCGAAGACGGATTATCTCAATCGTTCGTGTGTTTAGGTAAATATTACTACTACCATTCAAAATCAAAAACTATTAAACATATCACTAAATTAATAAAATTTACTTGTAAATCAAATTGAAAGTGGCGTCATTACTAAGAAAGAATATTAATTCGTTAGCATCTGACCTACAAGTGTCACACACCTGTTAGTTCCTTGTCTTTTTAAAAATGTGACCCTTTACTACTTAAATATTGTTTATGGAGTTATTAATAAGGCTAGGAGAGATGTTCGGGGAATCACATGATTCACGACATTAGTATTTATATGAATAATTATTATTTTGGGTTAATAATAAATTAAGTATAATTGTAGCTAAATAATAATGTTCATCGATAGTCTGTCTCTATACTACAGCCAAAACACGCCCGCTAGTATAAAGGAGCCACACCAGAACTGAAGAAATTTTAAGAGGCTAGTTATTAAAGATGGTAACAATAATCATATACATAATACACAATGTCTTTAGGCAGTATGAATATAGATAAATTTGTTGATATATATGAACTGTTAATTAGACTACTATTAGTAGTTTTTGTTGGATGGTATTTTAGCCCTCAGACTACATTCTGAAATTGTTAAAATTAAATAAATATTTGCATAATGGGGTGAATAAATTATTTTTGGTGGCACGATTCTAAATCCAAGGAAGGCCTCGACCGGGTGATATGTACTGACTTTATAATCAATCAATCAATCAATTAATTAATTAAAATAGAGAACTAAAACACGTTTTAAGAACACTATTCTGTTAGCCTGCAATTTAAGTCCCTTTTGAGAATGACAACATATGTGTGTCTTGTATATAATATATACAAACATACTAACACAAAATTATAAATTGTTTTAATAAATACTACCATATTCCAAAAATTGTCATTTAACACATTTAACGTAAATTAAAAAAAAAAATGCCTAACACAAATATGATGTTATATAATGTCATTAATGCTATAATATATTTTCGAAAATTAGCTTTGGATAAAGGATAAAACGACATTCCGCTTGAAACAAAATAACTTTACAACCACTTTTTTTTGAAACGGAAAGTGTACAAATGTAAAACGATTGAAGATAGAATCGGGATTCTTTACTTTTTGGATGTTTGGCAACGCATATAATTGTGAGTAGTTAACTTTTAAAAAGTTTTTAATATTATAATTTATATATTTAAATTTAACAAAATAATAAATATTTTGAATATCTAAACATATAAATGTTTAAAATAATACGGAATTAATTATATTGCAAAATATGTTATATAGCGGAACGTATTTGAATAGATGTTAATGAAAGTTTAAAATATTATTTTTTTGACATTTTAATACATATTAAATCTTCTTTATTTTTTCACCAAAATTTATCGTGCCAAACGAAACTGATTTAGTTGAAATTACGTAAAATAATAATCTTCTGCTAGTTAAACTCTACTATGTAACCTTTGTAGTTATTTTTAACAAAAAAGAAAAAAGTAAGTAAATGTTTAATATTTAATAGTCAACAACTACGTCATATATGACACACTCACATAACATTTACAGAAGATGCAACCAGGGAAAGTTCCGGGAATAATCGTAAAATATTGTAATATTAGGTCTTTAATACAATAAAATAAAATAAATAAGCGTTGCGACTAAAAATCAAGGTTGGTTCTGTACACACGTGTACAATATAGATACTACAAAAAGCTTCACTTTTTTGATTAAAATGTGTTGAATCTGTAAATTTAATAATGACTTTGACACAAACTGATATATGTAATTAGTTACATTTTACTCGTATTTACGTTATATTATATAGTTCGATTGCTTCTGCTTTTCTTAGTGAGTCCCTTATAGGTTTTTTCTCGACAATACATCTCCTAAAAAGTAATATACAAAACTTAAGCTACTTTTATATATTTCATTGCTGCCTCAGAAAAATCATTTATAGATACCAGATTTATTGTTATATATGATTAACGCATTAATGATAAAACAAGTATACTTTGAGAAAGCTATGATGCGGAAGAAAAATAAGGAAACGAAATACTTACACAAAATGTTCAAGCTATAGTGTCTAAGGCTAATTATAATCCGTTTCTGATTCGGTTTCTTTTTTCTTTTTTGGTTTTAACGTTTTAAAGCTTTGACAAGCTGTAAATGAAACGTGTCTAACGTACGTGTAATATATTAAACCTTATTATTATGTAATTTTATTAATTTTAAAAAATCATCTGAAAATAAGAATAACATGTCTTAATAATTATTCTACGTAGAGTAAATGAAAATACTAATCCGTCAGCTATTCTTTTATGTAATTATCAAGGTCAATACGAGAACAATATAGTAATAAGCTCCGATCTATAGGTATATTAAAATTTTCAAACTTGAGTAATTAAATCGAATAGTATTGTAGTCTTGGAAGTCATACAAGACCGAAGAAAAAATGAAAAAAATACGATAATATTATAATATACGACAAAAATATTGCACAATCATTGTAATTAATAAATGTTTTATTTGTCAGAATTAATTGTGAAATCAAATAAGGGCATAAAATCTATGTATGTGTATGTGTGTGTGGGAAGTATCTAATGAAATCTGGACACAATCTGATCCAGCGAGGCAGTAGTTACTGATCTTAATAACAAAACATAAAAAAGATTTTTAAAAAAAAAATCCTTTTTTAAAAAGATAAAATAAAAAAGCTTATAAAGAAGAGATCACCATTAGAGATCTCTTCGATTCCTCAGCTCAAAGCTAGCCAAACCAACCCCACACACACAAAACGAAAAAAAAACAATTGTTGGGTTTTTTCTCTCTCTAGCAAGATTTTCTCTCTCTAGTTCTTTGATTATTAGTATTTTTTCCGGTGTATAAACCAAGAAATGGGTAGTAGTTTTTTCGGGAGACCAAAAATGGGTGGATCTTCGTCATCATCACCAACATCTTCTTCTTCTTCTCCGGCAAAGAGAGGGAAGAACAAGAATGGTTCTGACAAGCCTAAGCAGCCTCAGAGAGGTCTCGGCGTCGCGCAGTTAGAGAAGATTAGATTACACGGCGAGTATAACTGCAACAGCTTCAATACCTACCCTTCTTATCATCCCTCAACTTATCAGGTACAAATTTCACTCACATATACATATCTCTATAGATCCATGTAAAAATAGTCTAGTAGTAATTGTTTTTTATAAATTTTAGAATTTCATCAAAAAAACTCTGGTTTAGAATCTTTCTACCGTGACATTAAGGATGATTTGGATGCAATTTTCTTTTTGATCGTGATAGCTAACTGTATTTTTTTTTGTCTGTGTTTTGAGACGTAATGTCTAAATCGAATTGCAGAATGATTTAGATTCAGCATGCGTTTGTTTCTTCTTGTTGATCGAAATGAGTAATATGAATAAGTTTCGTGTATGTGAATGTTGAATAATGTAGGAGGATGTGAGGATCCAAGGAGGATATCCATCCATACCATCGTCATCACCATCCTTTTCATATGCATCATCATCACCACCACCAGCTCCTTATGGCTTTCATCCGAACATGATGGTATGTATAAATATGCTACATTCAAAGTTGTGTACATACATATGCATGTGTATTTTTACATATACTGTATCTAGCACTATGCTTTCCACAAACTAGTGATGTATACACATCACATGTTTATTCTTAAATGCACATCTTTTTAGATTTAGAAGAAATTTAAATCAGATTCTTAACTTAGCTTTAGAAGAAATCATTTCGGTTTGAAATATCTCATCTTAATTATTCGCAAGATCTTCAGTTATATCCGTCTTAATTATCTTGTTTTCTGCAAAAGATAAAAGCATTCTTAACAAATTGTATATCGTTTAATTACTAGTTTCCAATCGTTGACGTGAAATAATAAGATCCATGTAATTCAACTCGATCGGTGGAATAATCAAGAATAATCATTTTTTATCAATAATTGTTTCATTGCCCTTTTTGTGATCTCACAGATGAATGCAAATAATGATCAATACGAGAGAACAACCATAAGATACGGAGATTCTCAGCCTCACAGAGCACCAAGGTCAGTCCGTACACATTGTTATTGTTAAAGATTATTTGAATAAACAATATTTAACTTAAATTTTATGTTGTTTATATATATGCACTTAAATGTTTGTGATATAGTTAAAAATAAAGCTAATAATTTTCTTACAACAGTTGGAACCCGAGCTACGGCATCTTGGAGAGCCAGCATTTTGTGGAACCAAACACAACCAGACACTTCTTACATGAGGTTATTACTTTATATATACATAAATATAGTATACATACAAATAATTAATCCATGTCTTAAGAGATATAGTGGTTAGAATGTACTAAGATTTGACATGATAATTTGTGTTAATTCTTTCAAAATCGTTTCTTTACATGCGGATCTCTCTGAATGATTTTGTTTTCCAATCTTATAGGATCAGAGAAATATATCGTTGGGATCGGGTATTCAGAACTTCGAAACCAGTGAAGCAAACGAGCTAGATTTGGAATTGAGATTGTAACTTTGACTTATGTATGAACTCATATTATTGGATATAAGGCCATGGAGTTGTTTATACATTCAAAGCAGTTAAGAGAAATAATATATAGGTCATTTGATATGATTTGGGGTATCAGATTTTGATATCAAGATGTTTCTATGGTCAATAGACCAGTCATAAAGTATTGTCCATGCATGACTCCATATATAGTACTAATTTGGAGTACAAAGAAATATCATTAATTAGAATCTGCATGACGGGAACGGCTAATACTAGATCGTAGTGTGGATATTCGTATAATACAAGAATAAAAAACTATATACGTAAAGGTTTCGATTGGTAACTCGGGGTTTTGGGTAATCGCGTCTGCTTACCTCACTTTTGTAAACTTTCTTATTGTCCATTTCATCGCCTCCTCTATTGAATATCCTTAATAGTTAGTTCTTTAAACTTCATGTAACGGCAAATACTTGTAAATAGAGCTGACCCTCTTATGTATACATTAAGAAAAAAACTAAGACAAAAGTTACTTTCGGATAAATAAAAAAGTAAGCCATATGCTTTTATATGATTATATGTTGTAAGAAGAGCCAACAATGTTACGACATCATCGATAAAATGATGTTGATTGATTGCCTTTGTGATTAAGATTAAATTTAATTGTCATGTAAGAATATAATAATTGGTTGGCCTCTTCGGTCTCTTTTGGATTGTGGTAAGCGATACAATAATTTTGACTGATGGTGATTGGTGGCGTTGATCTAATTATCACAAGGAATGAAAATGAAACTAAAGGTTTTGAATATATAATTATGATTTCTTAACAAGATTAACAAAAACGCGATCAACATGACCTTTTACTCATTATCAAACTTTTTCTCGTACAATGTTTGTCTATTTACCATTGATCCAGATTTATTGTGAATATAATATACAAGAATATTTCAACACCCACCGAAAGTTATTCTTGACTGATCACTGGATTTCCTTGCTTAAATCATTAAATAAAAAAACCTTAAAACACGTTTTAATGATGTCTTGCACTTTTAGAACGAACTTTATAAACTAATCTAAATGGAGAATCGTTGTTTACAATGTTTCACCACTTCATGAGTGTCCAATCTCTGTTATGTGAACGAAAACAAACCAAATTAAATATAATCTATCTAAAAGTAAAACCAAAATGTATCAAAATTTATTTTTTGGTTAAGCATGATTTATTAAATTTTTTTCATGAAATCCTAAAACAATGTAACGGATTTTTTTTATCTAAGCCCTATGCAGTATGCAACGAGACGAAAATACCTGATTAAAAATATGGAAATCGTAAGGAACAATAGAGTAATAAAACAGATTGATGACAAACGAAGTTACTATTGGTAAAATTTCTGATTTGGAAGAGGAGAAGTTGACAAGTTCATCGACCCCATTTATTTGTGGAGTCTTCCCCACGTATATTCCTCGGCCTCTACCACAACCGCGTGAGCCAGCTAACAGTGTCCATCTTCTTATATTTTAGTTTTTTTTTTTTTTTCTATCTAATATTTATTTATCAAACACATGTTGGTGATTGGAAACTAAGAAACATACATATTCATAGTACCTTTCCAGGATAGCATTTTCTTTATATTAAAGAAGTTAGTTCTTTAATTGTTATGTTGTCTAATTCATGCATACAAAGTTCATTAGATGCACGTCAATTGTCAAAACTCTATACTTTTTGGACTACGTCAAAATTTCGATTTCTTAGAAGTTATATATAAAGAAAGCCTTACTGACAAACAAATGGTGATCGAATAGAGTTCCAATCCAAAACATTCCAAACACAAATCAAATTCGTAAGATGGCGGGTCTTCAAGCGAAGACGTTAATGTTCGTTCTGGCAGCTGCCTTAGCGACTCTTGGTCGCACATTTGTGGAGGCAGACTTCAGTAAGAATTTTATTGTTACATGGGGTAAAGATCACATGTTCATGAATGGTACCAACCTTCGACTTGTCCTAGACAAATCTGCAGGTATATAGTAATCTTATAACACAATAACTTTAAAATCAGTCCATTTAATTTTAGTCTATTATTTCATGAGAAACTTGATAGATAAACATGTATAACTGTTTTTATGTTTTTGTTTGTTTTTGCAGGATCTGCTATTAAATCAAAGGTGGCTCATTTGTTTGGAAGCGTAGAAATGCTCATCAAACTTGTGCCAGGGAATTCTGCTGGAACCGTTGCAGCCTATTACGTAAAATTTTCTTTTGAACTCGATCGATAGAATTACAAAAAAAATAAAAAAAAATAGAATCAATACGCAATTCTTTTATATATAGAAAAATTAGATTAATGTTTTCAGATTTTTCTTTGTAGTTATCGTCTACGGGAAGTACACACGATGAGATAGACTTCGAGTTCCTAGGAAATGCGACTGGTCAGCCGTACACGATCCACACCAACTTATATGCTCAAGGGAAAGGAAACCGCGAACAACAATTCCGGCCATGGTTCAACCCGACCAATGGTTTCCACAACTATACCATCCATTGGAACCCATCCGAAGTTGTGTAAGTAATTAACTTATGGCTATGGCGGTTTCTTAAGTACTTTATAAAAACTCCAAACAAATGCTAAGAAATGGTACTTTCTATCAATGAAATACCACATCAAAAAAACTTAAGTAAGATTAAATGTTACTTAGATAGTTTAGTTTGTTACTGTAAAACAACATTAAAGTACAAACACTTCATGATGAATTTTTCTTTTAGTTCCTTAATGTTTTCGAACCTTCAAACCAAAAAAACTTTAGGAATCTCAAACGATTATATGTTTTTATTTCCTTTCTATAAATAAACGTGTCGCACACCATGTTGTATATCTTATATAGGTGGTTCGTCGATGGAACTCCGATCAGAGTTTTTAGAAACTACGAAAGTGAAGGAATCGCATACCCGAACAAGCAAGGTATGAAAGTGTTTGCGAGTCTATGGAACGCAGAAGACTGGGCAACACAAGGAGGTCGAGTGAAGACTAACTGGACGCTAGCACCATTTGTGGCCGAGGGTCGTAGGTACAAGGCAAGAGCTTGTTTGTGGAAGGGATCAGTCAGCATCAAGCAATGTGTAGATCCAACTATACGGTCTAATTGGTGGACATCACCATCATTTAGTCAGCTCACTGCTTCGCAGCTGACGAAGATGCAAAAGATAAGAGATGGTTTCATGATCTATGATTATTGCAAGGACACTAACAGATTTAAAGGTGTTATGCCTCCGGAATGCTCGAAGAAGCAATTCTAATTCAAGTTTCCGGCCAGCGGGCGGAACGAGGAGAGGCTCCGGCAATCATAGCACCGCGGTCGAGGTTAATGGGGACGGACTGTAAATTCGTTTTTCATTATTTTTTTTAATAATTTATTTTTCTGAATTGTTTTTGTGAGGATTTTTGTGTGTCTTTGATTCATTGATAACTCGAATGAGCAATCATGATGAAGAAGAAGAAGTTTTTTTTTTTCCATTTTTTCTTTGTTAAAATCCTATACAAAAAAAAACAAATTCAAAAGCTAAAACCCTAGTAAAAAGAGACAAAATCCAATACAAAATTATCCCCAAAATTATCCATATTTAGACACATTGCGTTGACTTTAGAACTAGTGGATTAGAAACTCCACCGGTCCTACGTGGCAACTAAATTTCAGTCCACGTCACCGACACACAAATTTTCTTAGCCTTACTATACCATACAATTTACGTTAATGCCCCTATTGTCTCATCTATTCGCAAATTTCAACTCTCAAATTCAACGAAGTAAAAAAGCCCTAAATTGATATCTCTATCCCTTGCGCATGATCCAGATTCGGTTGTGATCGGAGCTGCCATGGAACGTATCATCGGCGGCAAGTACAAGCTCGGACGGAAGATTGGCGGTGGTTCCTTTGGAGAGATTTTCCTAGGTGTGTTCTCGTTGATTCTCGAGTTTTGTTCTTCTTCTTTGGTTTGAAATTGACGTACCTTGTTTGTTGATTTCGCAGCTACGCACATCGATACCTTCGAGATTGTAGCTGTTAAGATCGTAAGTTTCAATTGAATCAGCTATTAAACGAATCTACTCTGGGAATTTTGTATCATGTTCATTGTTTCGTGTGGTTCTTTGAATTGATTAACTCTAAATTTATCAGTCAAGCTCCTTGAAATGGTACTTTTTAGCTGACAATTTGTCTTTAACTCAGATCATTTGGATTGTTTTGCAGGAGAACAGTAAAACAAAACATCCTCAGCTTCTCTATGAAGCTAAGCTATATAGAACTCTTGAAGGAGGAAGTATGTTTCTCATTCCTATCTTTTCCCATTCTGTCGTTGTTGGTCATTGGAGGGATTGATTATCAGTACAATGCTCATTTTGCAGGTGGAATTCCGCGCATAAGATGGTTTGGAGTTGATGGAACAGAGAATGCTTTAGTGATGGATTTGCTCGGTCCAAGTCTCGAAGATCTTTTCGTCTACTGTGGGAGAAAATTTTCACCAAAGACGGTCTTGATGTTGGCTGATCAAATGGTATGGCATGAGTTTTAATCACATTTATTGCGTCTGGTTCTGTTTAAATACTAATCATTTCTCTTGAGTTATACATTTATCATCTAATGTGCTTATGATTTTCTTATTCCGATTTTACAGCTAACTAGAATAGAATATGTACATTCCAAAGGATATCTGCATAGAGATATAAAACCAGATAACTTTCTCATGGGCCTAGGCCGCAAAGCGAATCAGGTTTATCTAATTGACTTTGGACTGGCCAAAAGATATCGTGATGCCAACACCAACCGCCACATCCCTTATAGGTATTTGTGGCCATGGTTCATTATATTGTGTCTACCATCTGGAGGTGGTAAATTATCTTATCTGTTATAAGTTTTTAAGGTCACATTATACAACTTATTACCTTTTATTTGGTTGTATTCAGGGAAAACAAGAATTTAACAGGAACTGCACGATATGCAAGTTGCAATACACATCTTGGTATTGGTAAGGAATGCTGCCACTTTTTTCTCCCCTTTGTGAAGTAAAGTTTTTGCTCACATATTTCGATTTCTCTTTCGCAGAGCAAGGTAGACGGGATGACCTAGAGTCTCTTGGATATGTGCTTCTGTACTTCTTAAGAGGAAGGTGTGTTGACTTTTTGACTTGAAAGAACCTAGTTAACATTGTGTTTTTGGCAGGGTATTGTTTTTCCTTGTTTGAGATTTACTTAACCGTTTTCTTGCTTTACATTTTGTTCCTATTTTAATGAACCTCCTTTTCTAGCCTTCCATGGCAGGGTCTTAAGGCTGTTGACAAGAAGCAAAAGTATGACAAAATTTGTGAGAAGAAGATATCAACTCCTATTGAGGTCTATTTCCCTCTACTGTGTGAGTGAATTGTTTTTTGTTAATCCTCATTCAACTGAATAATATCCCATCCTTTGTAGGTTCTATGCAAAAGCCACCCCGTGGAGTTTGCTTCATATTTTCATTATTGCCACACACTGACATTTGATCAACGCCCTGATTATGGATTCTTGAAGCGGCTTTTTCGTGATTTATTCTCACGGGAAGGTACTTTGAGAAAGACATCCCTCCATCATTTTTATAATCCTCTCTGCTAGCATCAGTTATCTACCTAGCTCACTTAAACGTTTTCTTCTTTGCAGGATATGAGTTTGACTATATATATGACTGGACTATTATAAAGTATCAGCAATCACAGAAAACTAGAAGTCAGTCTCAGGTATAGTTTATCAATACCATTTGTTATTTTTTTTTCTCCAGGTGTATGCATATTTTGTCTTGTTCATAGAGAAGATTTCCTGGGGAGAAGTTTTACTTGGTTTTGCTATTTTTTAGTTTTGGTGCTAAATATAGATATGCCTGTCTTCCTAACAATAAACTGTCATGCTGCAGGCCGTTCCTGGGTCTAGTAATGCTCGTGCAATACCAATGGACACAAGCAATCATCGAGGTCAGCTCGAGTTATAAATTTTAATTGTGTCACTTTCTGATTAATTTTGTAATAGTATATGATGTGTTTTTTGTTTTCTCTCGACTTTCACACTGGACTCAACTGGCATAGAGTGTTTGGCTGATTTAGTTTCCCGTTGCAACTGTTTATTTCAATATCTTGATGCTAACTCTCCGTTTGGCAGGAGGAACTAAGATTTCACATGAAGCCCAAGTCTCTGACCGTGTCAGACCGGCTAATGCCAGTGGTCCAAGCCCACAGATTAATACCGCTGTAGGGAGGAGTCTGGGTTTTGATCAAGTCCACAAGAATGTACGTGCTTATTCATTTGCCTCTTCCAAATAAATGTTGTATCCTGCAACCCTCCCCCTTGTGTTAGCATCTCATGCCTGCATCTGTGTTGCTTCAGAGTTCTGCATGGTTCTCTGCTTAAAGCTTTTACCTGTTTTGCATGGTCAATTGTCATCAACGAGCTCTATATTGTGATATGAACTACATATAGCATAAATGATTAAAACACGATACTGATCATCACGAAATATGCTCTTGACCATTATTTTACTGAAAACCCATTGCAGATGAACATGCCATCATCCACTTCATTATCTCCTGCGGGTACCTCAAAAAGAAATGTCAGACCCGAAACCTCAAATTCTGGGTTTGGGAGCGGGAATAAAACCGGCGGTTGGACTTCACCATTCATGTCACCGGGGAAATGATGCAAAAAAAGTTGGAGTATATCATTCATCTGATCTGCTGAGCAAGATTATGTGTGCCTTTGGGTCTAAACTGTGATTTCTGCAGTGAAAAGCTCTAGACTGAGGTTGAAGATCTGAATGGAGTTTTTCCATGAACAGCTTACTGTTTGACAAAAGGCATGAAGATTATGTTTGCTTTCCTTCAAGATTCTCACAAATGACTGACTTCAACCTTTGTATAAAATCTTGCAACCGGGCGTGTAATTTGGTTCTTGTGATTCATTCTCCCAAGTTTTCTTCTATAAAACTTTGTTCGTATTTCTGTACGTAGTTCCCTGTGTTGGGGCATAACCTGGGTTTGCTGTGTCATCAACATTGTTTGCAGAAAATCAAGAGCAAAGCATGAGCAGCTTCAGCAGAGATGCCTTCAAAGGCTTGAGTCAAGAGTTGCTTGTGGCAGGGACATGTCACCATCAAGCTAATGTGCAGCTGACGAGAACGTAAAAGGATAAGCTATGGCTAGCTTCTGGAATGCTCCGAGAAACACTTCCCCCTTTTTTTTTCTCTGAATTTCCTATTCAGTTTAATGGTATTCTGTGTTTGATTTTTCTTACTCGATTTTGTGCATTGAAAAAAATTATATCAAAAAGCTTGACTTGATCCAAACATGCATTTTCAATTGCTATTATTAAAAAAAAAAAACGTATAAAATTGTAGTCTCAATATTGAAATACAAACACCTAGAATTGATCGATTTGGTAGAGAACTAGTTAGTGGATTAAATTTGGGTTGGCTGATTTTCGAGCCATAAACTATTTCGATTCTCAGCTTTCACACCCGGACTTTTGGGCCTTTAAATTTCCACCATCAACTTTCATATTCCCAAAATTACATCATCTATTTTTGGATTCATGCTTAAACATACATTTCCAATTGAACCATTCATTTAACCGGGATTAACCACAAATCCGCGTTTACTGTACCGCGATTGCGATTAACCCAACTAATACCCAGACCCGTTAAGAAAACGACGTCGTTTTCATTTCGTTTAACTCATCAAAAAGAGAAAGAAAACGACGTCGTTTTCATTCTTCTTCTTTAACTCTCAAATCGATTTAGTCGTTCTTCTTTAATCTCGACACTGTGAAATTAGGGTTCTTGAGAGAGAAAGACAAAAGGGGATTTGGGGTTTTCTTCTTCGGTTCGAATTTTTGGGTCTCGATTTGGGTTTCGAATAGGGAGAAATGAAGAATTGGTGGGAGGAAAGATTGATTTACCAAAGCGATCCAGATGACCCCGATTTCGAACCTCCAGAGAGTGACATTGAAGCCGACGATGGAAGTGATAGTGGTGATAGCGGAGTCGAGGAGGACGAAGCCACCAGAATCGAGGGAGAGGACGTCGGGATAGATGGAGACAGAGCTTCTGATGGAGAGGAAAATAGAGAAGACGATGGTGACATAGCGTCTGATGGAGACGTCAATCTAGAAGACGATGGAGACAGAGATGAAAGTCAAAAGAAGAGGACTACCAAATCGATTTGAGAGTTAAAGAAGAAGAATGAAAACGACGTCGTTTTCTTAACGGGTCTGGGTATTAGTCGGGTTAATCACAATCGCGGTACAGTAAACGCGGATTTGTGGTTAATCCCGGTTAAATGAATGGTTCAATTGAAAATGTATGTTTAATCATGAATTCGAAAGTAGATGATGTAATTTTGAGGAATATGAAAATTGATGGTGGAAATTTAAGGGCCCAAAAATCCGGGAGTGAAAACTAAGAATCGAAATAGTTTATGACTCGAAAATCAGCCAACCCATTAAATTTTCGAACCTTCATCATTTTGCAGACCCCAAAAACGGAAATCATCAAATCATCCACCGTGCCAGCGTGACATTACAAAATCACGTAAATACCCTCGTGTTTGTTTATAAGGTAAAAAAAGATTGGCGGACCCAAAATGGTGCAGTAGTTAGGTGTACAAATTTTTTTTTGAAGGATCACTACTACGGCTCAAACAAGCCTGGGTCCATGTCACTACCACCGATGTCAGTCAAACAAAAATAATAATATATGTTTTTAAGTTCCTCTAATTTCAATCTTCTAAACAACAACCCTAAATCCTTATCTCTATCCTTGCGCTTGATCCAGATTCGGTTCTGATTGGAGCTGCCATGGAACGCATCATCGGCGGCAAGTACAAGCTCGGACGGAAGATCGGCGGTGGTTCGTTCGGAGAGATTTTTCTAGGTTTTGTGTTCTCCTCTGTTCTTGTCCCTTTGGTTTTCCGAGTTTGCTTTTTTATTTGAAATTGACGCTCTTCTCTTCTGTTTGTTGTTTTCGCAGCTACGCACGTCGATACCTTCGAGATCGTAGCTGTTAAGATCGTAAGTCCCAGCTCAATTTGCCTTGAGACGAATTGAATCCATCCAATCTGGAGATTTGATTTGGATCTGCTATGTCTCTTAATTGATTTTGTTTGAATTGCTTTACTCTAAAATTGAGCAAGGTTTTAAACTCGGTGCTTTTTAGCTGCAATATATTCTTCAAGCTAACACTTGTTTTTAATTCAATCATTTTCTCTTGCAGGAGAACAGTAAAACAAAGCATCCTCAACTTCTCTATGAAGCTAAGCTATATAGAATTCTTGAAGGAGGAAGTATGATTCTCTTTCCTCTCTTTTCTCAGTTGTTGGACATTGGAGGGATTCATTAGCAGTACAATACTAATTTTTATGTTATGTGTCAGGTGGAATTCCGCGCATAAAATGGTTTGGAGTTGATGGAACAGAGAATGCTTTAGTGATGGATTTGCTCGGTCCAAGTCTCGAAGATCTTTTCGTCTACTGTGGGAGGAAATTCTCACCAAAGACAGTCTTGATGTTGGCTGATCAAATGGTATGGCATGACTTTCAACTATTCATTAGGCTATTTATAATATCTGTTGACTTATACATTGATTATCTAATGTGCTTCCGATTTTCTTATCCCGCTGTTACAGCTAACAAGAATAGAATTTGTACATTCGAAAGGATATCTGCATAGAGATATTAAACCCGATAACTTCCTCATGGGCCTAGGTCGGAAAGCAAATCAGGTATATTTCTGCAACTTCTTATCTTCATCAGATGCCATAAGTAGAGTATGGTATGATTGATAAGTCTCATTTTTCAGGTTTATCTAATTGACTTTGGACTTGCCAAAAGATATCGGGATGCCAACACCAACCGCCACATCCCTTACAGGTATTGTGGCCTTGGTTCAATATACAGATTGTAAATGATCTATCTGTTTTTAAGTTTTACGGTCACGTTAATCATTATACAACTTATTTCCTTTATTCGGCTATATTCAGGGAAAACAAGAATTTAACAGGAACTGCACGATATGCAAGTTGCAATACACATCTTGGAATTGGTAAGAAATGCTGGCATTCTTTATCCTTATGTAAAAGTAAATCGCTTTTGCTCATATTTTGGGTTCTCTTCACAGAGCAAAGTCGACGGGATGATCTAGAATCGCTGGGATATGTGCTTCTGTATTTCCTAAGAGGAAGGTGTGTTGTCTTTTTGAAAGAAACTAGTTAACATTATGTTATTTCGCAGGGTATTTCTATTCCTTGTTTTTAGAGATTTACTTAACTGTTTTTTGTGTTCCTCATTTCATGAACGTCCTTTTCTAGTCTTCCATGGCAGGGTCTTAAGGCTGTTGACAAGAAGCAAAAGTATGATAAAATCTGTGAGAAGAAGATATCAACTCCCATTGAGGTATGTTTCCCTATTGTGTGATTGATTCTTTTTTTGTTAATCCTCATTCGACTAAGTATATATCGATATCCCATTGCAGGTGCTATGCAAAAATCACCCTGTGGAGTTTGCATCATATTTTCATTACTGCCATACACTGACATTTGATCAGCGCCCAGATTATGGATTCTTGAAGCGGCTTTTTCGTGATTTATTTTCGCGGGAAGGTAGGTACTTTGGATAAAGACATCTCTTCATCATTCATAGTTCACTCAGCTGATAAGGTTCACCGGCATCATCTACCTACCTCACTATTATATGTTCTCTTTTGCAGGATATGAGTTCGACTATATATTTGACTGGACTATCATAAAGTATCAACAAGCACAGAAATCTAGAAATCAGTCTCAGGTATAGTTTTCAATGTTTTCTCAATCTTAATTTGCTGCTGTGTCACCTTTCTTGTTACTAACAAAAAGTATTGTCATTTCTACTGCAGGCAGTTCCTGGGTCTAGCAATCCTCGTGCAATGCCAGTGGACACAAGCAATCATCGGGGTTAGCTCTAATTAATAGCTTGTTGTTGCAATTGTTTATTTTGAAATCTCTGTTTTCTGACGCTCTGTTTGGCAGGAGGACCAAATATTTCTTATGAAGCCGAGGCCTCTGAACGCGTCAGATCGGCTAATGCCATTGGTCCAAGCCCACAGATAAATAATAATACTGCTGCAGGGAGGACTCCGGGGTTTGATCACCCTGTCCACAAGAATGTACGTATTTCTGCATTTGCCTCTTCCAAAGAACCGTTTTATTCTGCAAACTCGTTGCTTGTGTTAGCATGTCATGTATAGTATTACTCTCAGAACACTTCATGGTTCCCTGAAAACTGATTTTACCAGTATCGCTTTGTCAATTGTCATGAATTAATGAAACAATATATTGATCTTCGAGATGAGTTCCCTTGACTGTTATTTTACTGAAAACCCATTGCAGATGAACATGCCATCCACTTCATTATCTCCTGCGGGTACCTCAAAAAGAAATGTCGGACCCGAAACCTCAAATTCTGGATATGGGAGTGGGAATAGAACTGGTTGGACTTCGTCATTCATGTCTCCAGAGAAATGATGCAAAGAAAATGTAGCTTTTTCCTGAAATGGTGAGTGAGATGATGCGCTGTTAATGTGACTCCGTGCCCTTAATTCACCTCTGAAACTACAGCAGAAATCAGAACTTGGTGTCACTAACACCTTTGTATCTCCTCCACCTTTGGCTGGAAGAAAGATGCAATGGTTTCTATGTAAATTCTCTGAAGTGTGTGTGGACAAGAAGGCGTTGGTTGAAGCATTTGTGTTTACACACACAAGACATGAAAGTGTATGTGTGCTTTTCATTCAAAGATTTCCCCCAACCTTTGTATAATTCTTACACCCGGATGTGTAATCTTGTTATGTGATTCATACATATCATTTTTAGCTACTCTTTGCTATGTGATCAATGACCTTTTGCTGCAGCTTGATATATGTATACATGTTAATGGATAGCGTCATTCTTTGCAGAAATCCAGAGCCAAGCTTGAGCTGAGATGAGTCTTCAAAAGGCTTAGCAATGCACAGGTTTCTTTCACAGACGCCCAAGTTCGATTCTTATTTTTGTGCAATTGATTTATGAGGAAAGATTTTGAGAGTCAACATGGGATTCAAATAACTCGGAGACAGTGAGTAAGAAACTATTCTGGGAGAGAATAAAATGTTTGAGAGCTCATGAAGCCAGTTGAAAAACGATTTGATGCGCTCGGTCGGAGAAATCATCATCATGGAAGAGGCAGGTGACCAGGTGTAGGTTGTATTTGTACAGCTGTAATGGAAACCTATCTTAGGCCATAAGGGAAAATCCAATTTGTGTAAACTAAAGTAAGTTTGTCTTAAATTTCTTCATAGTGTTTAGTAATTAGTATCATATACTCTTCAATATTTGCTTTTAAATATTTCTGTTATCTTTATATATTGTGAAAATTGAAATCAAATCCAGACGGAACCTAAGTAATTGAAAACCAAAACAAAAATTAAATTGAAAGTAATTTACTACAATTTGAATTAAGCTACATCATTATTGTTTTTAAACGAAAATTTGATCCGATACCAACTCCAAAGAAGACTGAACTCTACTAGAAAGAAAGGGGCGTTATTCTAAAACAGGTCCATATTCAACCTAATACACCTATAATATAAAATAGTTTCGTTAGGTTCTATTTAATAATTTATTTTAAATTTAACTTCCATTCGTAATCGGCATAAGTTGGACCACATGATAAGTATGATGATGCAATGACTTGCTTTTTACATAACAACAATCTTTGGCCTCATCTACCTATTTCGCATTATAACATGTTCTTTGAATCGTTTCCCATTTTGTTTTTACATCATACAAACTTAAAAAGTTTCATCTACGGTGCTGCACCTGCACTCGAAGCAGCCCAGGTTCCATCGTGGTGTCCTTCGTTACAAAGTTAAGAAAGAGGTTCCAAAATAAGACATGAAAAAGAAGAAGGTGTTCCACTTATTTTTAAGACTGTTATATGCTTATATGAAGGACAAAATATACATCTATTTTAAGTTTAGTGGCATATAAATATATTACAAAGAAAAAATCAGAGGAGTCAGAATCCCACATCAGATAATTATAAATATATCTTATATGATTGGGCATATAATTTCATAATTGGTAACTGGAAAAAGAAAGTAAGATAATCAAAAGGAAATTGCTAGGTCTTGAATATAAAATTGTATATTAATAATCAAATTGGCTAATGTAGTGTTTGTTATGAAATTAAAATATTATTATTAGTAGTTAGTTGACCTACTTATATGTATTTTTGTAATCAATTACATGATTTAGTAATAATGTTCGTCCAAATAAAAGAATACAATTGTCAAGAGACAAAACCAAGAGTAGTTGTGTTTTATTTTGAATGAAAAGGAAAACTAAATAAATAGAGTTAGAAGCAATAATTCATATATCATATACAGTATGTGTGAGTGAGTTATGTGTGTATTAAAGTCTTAAAGTTATAAATGTATAATATATGATGCATTCATAACAAAATCATAACATGTAGCCAAGTTATTACTTTATTTGTAATAGTTGTGTATAATACATGTTGAACAAAAAATATTGCAGTAATAACAATGAAACTGAAAATGAGCCTGGTTGCTTCTGTAACCAGGTAAGCTGACATGTTCCTTATTGAAAACAATTATTGAGCTCTTTTTAAAATTAAATCCAGCAATAATTCAATCAATTCATATATTATAAGTCAAAGCTTTGTTTATACATAAATCTATCTTATTTACACAAATCAGCTTCGTTTGATCCAACTAACATGTATTAAGTATTAACATTAGTAGAATTCTCTGAACATAACTTAAAATCAAAACTTGTATCTACTAATTATGGGAAAATAGTCTCAAATTGAATCTGAAAAAGAATTGCAAATTTTTAAGAAAAATAAAGAAACTAAACATCAAAGTGTTGGTGTGTTGTGTTAATTTGACTTCTTTTTTCTCTGTTAGCAAACCATTGAGCAGTTTTTCTAGCGATCGGCAGCCACAAACGCCGTCTTCTCTCCTCCGTCTCATTCCCACCGTTTTGTAACGCAGACGCAGTCTCTGCGGCTGAACCGCTGCAATCTCCATGAATCGATATACTGAGTCTAGGAACCGCAGTGATGTCAGACACCGATCTTCGTCCTGGTTCGATCATAACGCTTCTTGATTTCGAACCAGAGTCTCCGTTTTCCGAGGAAAACATAGTTGTCATCGAAGTTAACTTGTTCTCCAACATTCTCTTCGCTTCCATCTCTTCCTTGATTCGCAAGATACCTATCTGATCCTCTTCATCTCCTCTCTTCACATGATCCAATGAAGAAAATCTCTCGCTAGAAATCGAATTAACCATCTCGGAATTCAAAAACATCAAATCTGATGAACTCACGTTGCTCCAACGATTCTTGAAAACAACATCCGACACAACGATCCTATGATTGAACTTGTGCATAAGCTTCTTCTCATCTTTATCGTTCACGTGTTCATCAAGTAACGTTTTTTCTTTATTACCTAATTTCAGAATCTTCCGGAAACTCTCTCCGATGCTGAATCTCGACGACCCACTAAGTTCTTCTCTGTGTATTCTTTCTTCTTCTTCTTCTCTCTCGATGTAAAGCTCCAAGCTCGAATCTTCTCTAATCTCAGACTGATTCAAGAACCTGAAACTGTTTCCGTTAGTGAGAACAGAGGAATCTTCTTCCATTGAGACTCTATCTCTGCAAAGAGGACAAGTTGCGTGTTGCTCAAGCCACTGATCGATACATCCGATGTGGAAAGCGTGTCTACACTTAGGCAACAATCTAAGAATCTCAACACTTTCGAATTTAGACAAACAGACAGAACAATCAAGACCTTGTTTTGATCCTTTCAAAGCAGAGAATCTAAACAGAGGAAGAGACTCGATTGCTGTTTTGTCTAAACCAGAGAATCGATCCGATGATGCCGTTGACCGGTTAAAGAATATTCCTTGTCTGAGCCGGCGATCGTGCCTTCTTCTGTCGCCGGAACCTGATCGGAGATCGATGTGGCAGCACTTAGCGTAGACGAGGAGGACGAAAGTGAGTGCGAACATGATGGCGAGAACTCCGGTGACGACGGCTAAACTCGGCTCAAAATTTGCGACGAGGTCACCGTTTCTGAACGGAGGAGGAGTCTGGGCAGAGGCATAACTGTGGAGGAGAGGAAGAAAGAAAAAGAAGATTTGATACATCGGAGCGTTCGAGAGAAACTTTGTTTCTTGATATTCTTGGGTTTGAAATAGTTTTATTGGAGATGAAAATGAGATTATGTTAGAGAAAGTGATATTTTTCGGTGTATGCTATAAACTAATACAATTACGTCATATACGTGACAACAATTTGTATGCTATTGCTTTTTATCTATGCTCTATTTGTCTTCTACTATTCTCTCCATTTAATTAAATACAATTTTATCTTTCGGTGGGCTGTTATTCTCCGACCTCATTTTTGATGATACTTAGGACTACAATATATATGGAACTTATTTATCATTTTATAAAGTTACAACTTGCGTCACACATTTGGAGTGATATTTTTGTTTAGTTTTTGGTCTGCGAACTATTAAAAAAAACTACATATATAACCAAATCTCTTTTCAATTCGGTTCCATATATTTTTTGTCATATGGTTTAGGTTATGCTATTTAACAAAATTATTTTGACGTTACTTGACTTATTTATGTCTGCTCTTCCTTTTTTATCCATACACAGTGAATCACATACAAATTTTGAATACACAATGAATCACAAATATACATATCTTGATCGTTCTCTCGAGTCATTTTGGTTTGATTGATGTTAAAACAAGTATTTATATAACCGCATGATAAGCTAAAGTCGAAATTAATTACTTTCCAAAACATGTGAACGTCCAACCATAACTAAATCTCAATAGGAGGATTCGTACCATGGTTTTCTAACTTCACGGTAAGTGTTTTCAAGTTTTCAACCATGAACAAACTTGATTTTTTTTTTTTTTTTTTTTGTATGAGGTTATGAGAAGTCGTTTACTCTCCAATTATGGTTTCATAATGAATATTTTCGTTTAATAAAAACTAAAAAGGAATGCCATGGTTGTACCTAGAACTACTAGTTTATTATTTGTGACAAAGCTACTAAGTATACTTGCTAGTAATAACCATGACAATGTTATATTATAAATGTTAATGAATCGTGACAGATTAACTAAGAAAAAGTCAACGACCAGCTGCACAAAATTCCGGTGCGGCAAAATAAAGTCAAAGTTGCATTACTCATGATTGGCTTCGATGCTTTACTATTTGTGAATCAGAGAGAACCTCCTCTACAATCAGAAACTTTGCTTTCTGCGAATGGACCTGCAACACTCAACAATACTTTGGGCCTCAGTCAAAGTGTCAAGCCCATCAACCTCAAGTCTTCTCTACCTTGCAACGGTAACAAGATTCCTCAATTTCCAGCGCATCAACGTACGGGATTCACAGCTAATCATTTGTCCCTTCATAACAAATTTGATCCTCTTTGTTCCTCTGTCGTGATGTGCAGCTAATGACGTGTGACCTAGTGTCTCACCATTTTGGGGTTCATATATAAACTCTTCTCTGTCATTGTAAACCTTAAGCTGAAATATTCAATAAAGAGTTTTCTCTTCATCATCGTTTTATCAATACTTTCATGGTATCAGAGCTCAGTCGAAAATGGCTGACAACTCTGATTCATCTTCCGCTCTCTGTTTTTCTCATTATGTTACTCTGAAACTCTCAACTGCAAACTACCTCTTGTGGAAGATCCAGTTCGAGACTTGGCTCAACAATCAACGTTTGCTTGGTTTTGTTACTGGTGCTAATCCGTGTCCTAATGCTACGAGATCTATCAGAAATGGAGATCAAGTTACAGAAGCTACAAATCCTGACTTTCTCACATGGGTTCAAAATGACCAGAAAATCATGGGGTGGCTCCTTGGTTCGTTGTCTGAAGATGCTCTGCGTTCAGTCTACGGGTTACACACATCCAGAGAGGTATGGTTTTCTCTTGCTAAGAAGTACAACCGTGTCTCTGCCTCTAGGAAAAGTGACTTGCAACGTCGTTTGAACCCTGTCTCTAAGAATGAGAAATCTATGCTTGAGTATCTAAACTGTGTTAAGCAAATCTGTGACCAGCTAGACTCTATTGGTTGTCCTGTTCCAGAAAACGAAAAGATTTTTGGGGTCTTGAATGGTTTAGGTCAGGAATATATGCTTGTGTCTACAATGATTAAAGGTTCTATGGATACCTATCCCATGTCCTTTGAGGATGTTGTTTTCAAGCTGATTAATTTTGATGATAAGCTGCAAAAGTATGCAGAGGTTCCTAATGTTTCTCCTCACTTGGCTTATGCTACTGAATCAAACTACTCAAAGTGGTCAATCTGGTGGAAATCGAGGTCGCAACAACTACACCACTAAAGGGAGAGGTTTCCCTCAACAAATCTCAAGTGGCTCTCCCTCTGACTCAGGAACAAGACCTACCTGTCAGATCTGCAACAAGTATGGTCATTCTGCTTATAAGTGTTGGAAGCGTTTTGATCATGCTTTTCAGAGTGAAGACTTCAGTAAAGCCTTTGCTGCAATGCGTGTCTCTGATCAGAAATCCAATCCTTGGGTGACTGACTCAGGCGCTACTTCACACATCACGAACTCTACTTCTCAGCTTCAGTCTGCTCAACCTTACAGTGGAGAAGATTCAGTTATTGTTGGCAACAGTGACTTTCTCCCCATAACTCACATTGGTTCAGCAGTTCTGACAAGCAACCAAGGTAATCTGCCACTAAGAGATGTTCTTGTTTGTCCTAATATCACTAAGTCTCTTTTATCTGTGTCTAAGCTTACCTCAGATTATCCTTGTGTGATTGAGTTTGACTCTGATGGTGTGATTGTTAAGGACAAGCTGACAAAACAGCTCCTCACGAAAGGAACCCGCCATAATGATTTGTACCTGTTGGAGAATCCGAAGTTCATGGCTTGCTACTCTTCCAGACAACAAGCTACAAGTGATGAGGTGTGGCATATGAGGCTAGGTCACCCTAATCAAGATGTTCTCCAACAACTTTTAAGAAATAAAGCCATAGTTATAAGTAAAACAAGTCACAGTTTGTGTGATGCTTGCCAAATGGGAAAGATTTGCAAGCTTCCTTTTGCTTCTTCAGATTTTGTTTCAAGCAGACTCCTAGAACGTGTCCACTGTGACTTATGGGGTCCTGCACCAGTTGTTTCTTCTCAAGGTTTTCGATATTATGTAATCTTTATTGACAATTACTCAAGATTCACTTGGTTTTATCCATTGCGCCTCAAATCAGATTTCTTCTCTGTCTTTCTCACGTTTCAAAAGATGGTTGAGAATCAGTGTCAACAAAAGATTGCTAGTTTTCAGTGTGATGGAGGGGGTGAGTTTATCAGCAATCAGTTTGTTTCTCATCTTGCAGAGTGTGGAATCAGACAGTTGATCTCATGTCCCTACACTCCTCAACAAAATGGTATTGCTGAAAGAAAACATCGTCACATTACAGAACTTGGTTCGTCAATGATGTTTCAAGGCAAAGTTCCTCAGTTTTTGTGGGTAGAAGCTTTTTACACTTCAAATTTCCTGTGCAACCTTCTTCCATCCTCAGTTCTCAAAGATCAGAAAAGTCCATATGAAGTTCTTATGGGAAAGGCTCCAGTCTACACTTCTCTTCGAGTTTTTGGATGTGCCTGCTATCCTAATCTCAGACCTTATGCAAGTAACAAGTTTGATCCTAAATCGTTACTATGTGTTTTCACAGGTTATAATGAGAAGTACAAGGGATACAAGTGTTTTCATCCGCCTACAGGGAAGATATATATCAACAGACATGTTCTATTTGATGAATCCAAATTCCTTTTTTCAGATATCTATAGTGACAAAGTTTCAGGTACAAACTCAACTTTAGTCTCAGCTTGGCAAAGCAACTTTCTCCCGAAGAGTATTCCTGCAACTCCAGAAGTCTTGGATATCTCTAATACTGCAGCTTCTTTCAGTGATGAACAAGGTGAATTCTCTGGTGCTGTTGGAGGAGGAGGTTGTGGGTGTACGGCGGACTTAGATTCTGTTCCTATAGGCAACAGTCTCCCTTCTTCTCCAGTTACTCAGCAGAATTCACCACAACCAGAAACTCCTATCTCTTCTGCAGGTTCAGGAAATGATGCAGAAGACTCAGAGTTGAGTGAAAATTCAGAAAATTCAGAAAGTTCAGTGTTCAGTGAAGCTACAACAGAAACAGAAGCTGCTGACAACACTAATGATCAAAGTCATCCTATGATAACAAGGTCTAAATCAGGCATTTTCAAGCCAAATCCCAAATATGCTATGTTTACAGTAAAGAGTAACTACCCTGTACCAAAGACAGTCAAAACAGCTCTTAAAGACCCTGGATGGACTGATGCAATGGGTGAAGAGTATGACTCTTTTGAAGAAACACATACTTGGGATTTGGTTCCACCTGACTCGTTCATTACTCCTTTAGGCTGCAGGTGGGTTTTCAAAACGAAGCTAAAGGCTGATGGAACTCTTGATAGATTAAAGGCTCGTCTTGTTGCTAAGGGCTATGAACAAGAAGAAGGAGTTGATTACATGGAGACTTATAGTCCAGTGGTTCGCACAGCCACAGTGAGAACAATCTTACATGTTGCAACCATTAACAAGTGGGAAATCAAGCAACTTGATGTTAAAAATGCCTTTTTACATGGTGATTTGAAAGAGACTGTGTACATGTACCAACCTCCAGGTTTTGAAAATCAAGACAGACCTGATTATGTGTGCAAGCTCAACAAAGCCATTTATGGTCTTAAACAAGCTCCGAGAGCTTGGTTTGACAAGTTCAGTACTTTTCTCTTGGAGTTTGGTTTCATCTGTACCTATTCAGATCCTTCTCTGTTTGTGTTTCTGAAAGGAAGAGATCTCATGTTCCTCTTGCTCTATATGGACGACATGCTTCTCACAGGCAACAATAGTGAACTGTTGGACACACTGCTTGTCTCTCTGAATAAAGAGTCCGCATGAAAGACATGGGAATGCTGCATTACTTTCTCGGAATTCAGGCTCATTTTCACTGAGAAGGGTTGTTCTTGCATCAAGAGAAATATGCTATGGATCTCCTTGTTGCAGCAGGAATGGCAGATTGTGCCCCAATGCCAACCCCTTTGCCTCTTCAATTGGATAAAGTTCCTGGTCAACAAGAAAGCTTTGCTGATCCTACTTATTTTCGGAGCTTGGCTGGTAAGTTACAATATCTTACTCTTACTCGTCCTGACATTCAATTTGCAGTCAATCTTGTGTGTCAAAAGATGCATTCCCCCACAGTTGCTGATTTCAATCTCCTCAAAAGAGTCTTACGCTATCTCAAAGGAAAAGTTCAAATGGGTCTCAACTTACACAACAACACGGATATCACTTTGCGTGCTTATAGTGATAGTGACTGGGCAAACTGCAAAGAGACTAGAAGATCTGTTGGTGGTTTCTGCACTTTTCTTGGCACTAACATAATCAGTTGGTCTGCAAAACGTCATCCAACAGTCTCAAGGTCCTCAACAGAAGCTGAGTATAGGACCCTCTCTATCGCAGCTACAGAAGTGAAGTGGATCTCATCTTTGCTTCGTGAAATAGGCATCTATCAACCTGCACCACCGGAGTTGTACTGTGACAACCTCTCTGCTGTCTACCTCACTGCAAATCCAGCAATGCACAACCGGTCTAAGGCCTTTGATGTTGATTTTCACTATGTTCGAGAACGTGTTGCCTTGGGAGCTTTGGTTGTCAAACATGTCCCTGCTTCTCATCAACTTGCAGACATCTTCACCAAGTCTCTTCCCCAACGTCCATTCTTTGACTTAAGGTACAAACTTGGCGTTGTTTTACCTCCCACACCAAGTTTGAGGGGGTGTGTGAATCAGAGAGAACCTCCTCTACAATCAGAAGCTTTGCTTTCTGCGAATGGACCTGCAACACTCAACAATACTTTGGGCCTCAGTCAAAGTGTCAAGCCCATCAACCTCAAGTCTTCTCTACCTTGCAACGGTAACAAGATTCCTCAATTTCCAGCGCATCAACGTACGGGATTCACAGCTAATCATTTGTCCCTTCATAACAAATTTGATCCTCTTTGTTCCTCTGTCGTGATGTGCAGCTAATGACGTGTGACCTAGTGTCTCACCATTTTGGGGTTCATATATAAACCCTTCTCTGTCATTGTAAACCTTAAGCTGAAATATTCAATAAAGAGATTTCTCTTCATCATCGTTTTATCAATACTTTCACTATTTTAGTCTTTCAATTACTTCTTTGTTATAGAATTTAACCACAACATTATCAATTTATTAACTATTAAGTAAGAGTTTGACATTATTCTTGCAGGTTTTCTGTACAACCAACCGTATCAATGGTATCAGGTTTTGACATGACATTACATAATTGAAGGTTTTGCTGTCGTTACATAGTAGTCAAAATCAAAGTGAATTATTTTACCAAAATAGTTGTTTAGATTTTAACCAAAGGAACAAAGGACACCGATAATGTTATGGTTATATATAATTTCCTTTCAACCAAAAAACAAAAAGGAAAGAAGAGGATTACATAAGGAATTGTGATGAAGTAGAGAGATTACAACAACATAACAGAAAGCTCAGTTAAAAAACTTTGGCTTGAGAGTTTGATCCGACTAAACATAATAAAATGTATGTTCCAAAAAGAAACTCATTACAAACCCTTCCATTTGTTTACAAGATTTCAGACATCTTTTTTTCCGGTGGTGACTTTTCAGGTGTGAGCTGACGCTGCAGTCATTCCCATGGATGATTCTGGGCTAACGTACTCCTCGCTTGCGTGCCGTACAAACTCCTCCGGTGACATGTGCGAGCCGTGGCAAGCGCATACGATTTTGATCTGGTTTGCGTTGTACCGGTATGTGACACCTGAGATTGTCCGTCCGTGTGGGCCTGAACCAGTGGTTGAGACCCACGGTAAGTTGGGACGTGCCCCGGATCCTCCAAACTTCACATCTGCTGCCATTCCAGGTTTTATGGCAGAAAAGTCGAAAGAGAAAGCGGTATTGAGGTTGCTGTTGTCTCCCGTTGGTCGTTCTGATGCATCCTCGGATGAACCTTCTTCTGCAACAGGTTGTTTGCCTTCGCCTTTTGCAGTAGCTTTTTGGAAGGAAAAGTTACTATTTTTGCTGTAAGAGTACTAAATCGTGTTTTAAGGGAAGGTTTTGCTTACCTGAGTTTGATGGAACTCTTCCAGCAAATGGAGATTGAGAAAGTGCGACAATCCCTCCTGAACCGTCCTTATCTAGCATAGGGAGCTGGACTGGTGAGTATCCGAACATAATCGGGAGATTTCCAGCATTAGCATTAGGCTGCAATAGACTTGTAGCTGCTGCGTGTTGTCCAGACTCTTTTGTCGGTAAAGAGTAAGGCATACTAGTGACGACATTTTGCGGATGAACTGTGAAAGGTACGGTGTAACTCATGTTGCGCATTGTAAACTCTTCAGTGCCAGATCCACCATGGTTGCTCCTCCTTTGACCAGTTAAGTTGTCCACAATGTTTGTATCAGTAGGAGGACGAACCACCTCCTTTGCGTGGTTGGAAGAAGAACCACCACCTACTTCAGACTCTGCTACATCTTCGTTTTCAGCTGTTGATCCTTCATCTGTCGCAGTTGAAACATGGGATGCTTTTGTCTTCTTCTCATGCATATCAACATGAGACGAGTCCTTCTCTTTTTTCTTATCATCATTCATCCCCGGGAACCCGAACTTTCTTTTGTTCCCTGCTTCTTTCCGTGACTCATCCTCCACCCACAAAGGTTTCGTAGAAGCTTCAGCCTCAGTTGTAGGAGCTTTTGAGAGGTCATTGAAGAAATTTTGTGGAGGCTGTTGACCCGAATCACTTCTCTGAGAACCAGAACTCGGCTCTGCAGGTCTTTGAGAAGTTGGATGCAGGAAGTTCTTAAAGTCATCAATCACTTTAGCACTTCTATCGCCTCCTTCTGCCCTGTAGTTCTCTGAGGAGCTTCCAGCATTATTATTATTGTTACCCTTAGCTTTTCCTGTTGATCCTCCACAAGAAAGACCCAAGCTGAGCTCGAGCCCATTATCATCGTCCATTTTTTCTCAAACTTTTTAAGCAAACTCTGAGCAGGTCAACAGATCTTCAGAGCACCGTCAACAATCTTGATTACCATCTGAGAAAAATACATCATGGGCAGAAAAGGACTCATTATCCAAAGCTAACCAATGGTTTCTAGAAAAAAGAATCAAACGCAAAGCTAAGAACTTTGAGAATCATAGATGGCTGCGGAAGTAAACTTCTTCTAAATTTATAAAAAGAAACACATCTGCTTGAACTTGCAACAAACATCACATGCTTTGCCAAAATCAATCCTAGTATTCAGTATAACAAATTAACAAGCTACCAGAACTCTCAGAAACATTGGACTCGGATAGTACCTTAGAAACAAAACCATTGAAAGAAACAATTCAGCAATTCTCCAGAAACTTTCTTCTCGCTCCTACCAAGTACCTTTTGAGTTCTGTGATAACAAAAAAAGACCATTTCTACAACTTAGGTTCTGAAAACCCCCAATATTCATCATTTCCATTTTGAGAAACTAAACTAAAATGGAAACAAAGCAAAGACACACATCACTCACACTTGTATGTCAGCTAACAAAAAAAAAAAAGGAATCAAAATCCAGAAATCAGAGTGAGAGATAGCACAAAGATCTAGTAACTGATAAGACACTATGCAGATCTGTCAGCTAAACGAGCTACATACGAAGAAACAAATCAATTGACTTTCTAAAGATCGAAATCATCAAAAGAATCATAACCTAGACGCGATCAGATTAAAACCCTGACCCCTAACTACACAGCAATAATGCCAAATCAGCTCAAATTAAATCACAATAAGCCGAATAAAGCTAAAACAGAAGCCGAAATCAGAATCGAGAAGATGAAAACCTGATGAAACCGAGGAAGAAGACGAACAAACCCTAGAGCTTCTTCGCAGCGTGGCGGCTCCTAGACAGTTGCATCAGCGATTGGGGCTTCTTCGGGTTCGGACAACTAGTACGGACCATTTCCCTTTTCCCTTCGTAATACTAATAATTATTATTTTATTGTACAATTAGTTTCGATTTCGTCCATGTGTATCTTGTGCATTTTCTTAACTTTTGAATAAATAACAATCGTATAGTCAGCATATATACTACATGTTTGCAATCATGAATATATTTGTACATTGTACATGTCCAATGCATGAATAGAAATACATGGGCCCAATTTTCTTTTTAAAGCCAAACTAGTCCATAACTATTCACATCTACCAACAGATTTTTCATTTCTTTAACAAGTTTTAGAGGAAACACATATGACATATCTTATGCGTTTTTATAAAGATATACTAAAAAGTTGGTCACATAGTATATAATCTATATTTTCTAGTCACCACTTTCTTTAGAATAGTTGGATAAGAGAGACAACATTACAAGATATGCTAAAACGATTTAATTACTCCATATGTGTGTAAATCGTCACTTAATTTAATACTTCAAAATTTCCTTCGAAAAAGACATAGCTAAAGATATGTGGGGATAATATATATATATATATATATAATAGTATCAAAAGCTGTTTGCCAAAAAAAAAAATTCAAAACGATAGGTTTATATATATATATATTTTAGATTGATTCATGATCAATAAAGTCGCTTTGGCCGAGTGGTTAAGGCGTGTGCCTGCTAAGTACATGGGGTTTCCCCGCGAGAGTTCGAATCTCTCAGGCGACGTTATCATTTTATTTTTGATATTTCCAGCTTTTTTTTCTTTGTCAGGCTTTTCCAGTTTTTTTTCCTCCTAAATTGACATGGTTTTATTTTTTTTGTACAAAAAATTGACATGTTTTTTTTTTAATACAAAAATTGACATGTTAAGACTTAAGACTAAAGAGGAAATTGGAAATTGGAAATTTGAATATTATAAAATAAAATTATCTTATGTTGTAAAATTTTAATGGCATGAAAATATGTTACTTATGTAAAAATAAAATAATGAAAACAAACATGGTTAATAATATTGAAAAGCTACAACATGAATAAATATATACTTTGATTGACTCATAAGCAATAAAGTTACATGGTTTTTTTTTTATTATTTCTGATGCTATTATTCATAGTTTTATAAGTTTGAAAAATAAATTAAAAAGGATCATTAACAATTCAAAGGATAAATAGACTTGTTTCTCTCTTTTTAATCGTCATATTAAATACCATAAGATGTCGAATTTTTCAACCTAATGTCTACGTTGATGATGTTGTGGCTATCCACCGTGAGACGGTGAAGAAGACCCCTCACCGTCTCCCACATACAAAATCGCCGCCGCCTATCACATTGTTTCAAAGAAACTCCTCCTCACCGACTTGCTCTCAATAGAAGTGAACTCCCATCTCCCAACCCTAGTCCCAGGAGCCTCCATCATCGTTACCAACAATTCACGATAATACAACTCTAAATATTATTCTCTCAGCTTCAACTTCTCATGAAAATCATATATGTTTTGTTACTCTTCAAAAATCCAAGGAATAAAATGATAGAAAAAAATATATTCTTAGAGCTCTTGGTGATTTCATACTTGTCTTGATTGATATCACAATATTCAGAACAAGTAATCACAAGTAGAAGACAAGCTTTAAAAAGAGGAAGAAGAAGAGACTTGTAGTTATTGCATTGAGAACAAGTAATCACAGATTCACAGTATAGTCGTCATCAAAGGACTTGAAGTCAACCCTACGGTAACTTTTTATTGAGCAGCAGAGGATGAGCATTCCGGTTCAGGTTTACTCTAGGGCGGTTCATCCTCCCCAATTAAATCGCTTGGTATGGCTTGCCAAGAGTCAACTTCTAGACGAATGTGTCCCGGTTTTCCATCCATGGCTTTCCGTACTATTGTTTGGTACTCGACATGCTTACCACTCGGATGATGATCACCACTGCCCTTGAAACCCATGTAGAAGATAGCGTTGTTGGCCTTGAGCTTCAAGTGCGGCGACTCTTCACAGCTCTTCCGAGTCTGTACAATTACATACTTGATCTTTAATGGTAGAAAACTCCTCACCAGCGAGCTCTTTATATGATACAAAATACATTTCATTTGGTTAGTGAAGAGAAGTGGAGGCAAACATAACATCACGTCTTTCAAGAGAAAAAAGGAAGGTAAAAGAACATATACCGCATGCCATTTCCAGTTGGAGTACAATGCAATCTCAGCATACAGATGAAGCCACTCATTTTCTAGAATGTCTGATTCTTGCACCTGTGATGTGTAACATGTTGTGAATCATCAATGGAAAACTATCGTATGCTATTCCAAAACCAGATTACGTACGAAAAATTACCACATAGTATTCATCCTTGGCTGCAGCCAACAAATCTTTTGTCAACCACTTAGGCAGTTTACCTTTGTAGTAAACATCGATGGCCTCCTCTTCCCATCCCCATATCCACCCACGTCCAATACAAGTATTATGAGGGCCAGTAGGACCTGAACACCACAACACCCAAACGATAAATAAAAGCTAAACCGAAGGAAGATACATGACATGACAACAACAACAACAACAACAACAATGTTGAGATACTACACATACCTTTTAATCTAGCAATATATGTCTCTACCACAAGGTATCCATGTTCTGAAGTTTGATACCATTCACTTACGTACGTTTGAAAAGTGCATGGAGAGTTGTTGTATGTGTCTATTGCCTCCAACGTTATGTAGTAGTAGTCCCCAGAACTTACCCCAATGTTATTAGTGTTGTACTTGGGAATGCACATGAGTTTGAGGTTGGTTCCCTAAAAGTAGAGATAGAATTCAAACATTAAATAAAGGAACTACGTCACGAAGAAATCACTATAAAAACTATTACAAACAAAAAATTAAAAAAAATTAGAAACAATGGAAGATATTGTTTGTTTACCTCGTGAAGAAGATTGTAACAGTGAAGTCCCAATCTTCCAAAAAGTTCGATATCATAAGTATAAGCATTCTCATCTTTCAATGGACAGGGCTTTATCCCAGCATATCTAAAGTAATCAACATCAAAACCCTGTCCACGTTCACAATTCCAAGAATGTATCATCAGACTAATCCCAAATTTTGAGAAAAGCACCGATCAATCTAATTATGACGAAAGCAACTTAGAAAGAGAGAGAGAGAGAGTTATTACATCGGACTCTTCAACTTGCCGTCTATACACTTTTTCTTCTTCAGGGTCCATTTCAATATCACTCTCGCTACTATCGTTCTCCGACATTCTCCCCAAACCCCAGTATCACCTGAACACTAATTTTCTTGGAAATTCCTCAAATCTATCTGTTCGAACGAGGTAGCAAAATATGTTCTTCGAGACTATATATAAAGGAACTTGATGATTTTGGATGGCCACATGGCGTTTTACTATTCACTCCCTCTTATAAATTGAAATTTATTCCCAACAATGATGAGAATGGTAATTATTATTCACTCTTAAGATAAGAAATCATTTAAAATTTTAATAATGTTTTGGGGATTTATTAAAATTTTGTTTTATTTTTTTATGATCACCACATGGCATAATAAATCTTGGGAAAATATCCCTAAACAATTAGGACGAGATATTTTACCATAAAGATATTTAAACAAGAAATTATTGAGATTTCATATAGGTAACTACACTTTGGTAAATTTTAATGAAAAACATTATGTAAACTATAGTGATATTGAAACATTTTAATTTATCACAATCTATAAACGTATCTAGTAATATCTCATTTAACAATATTGATGATGATGGATGTTTTTTTTTGAAATAACAACTAGTTTTTTAAAGAAATTTAATTTCTTTACTTAATATCAAATTTTACATTTCTATATAAAATTCGTCAAATTTTAATTGATTTTTAGTAATTAACTTAACGTAGTGATGTAGAAACCTTTATTTGATTTAGCTACGACACAGTAAACTCCTCTTCTGAAGTTTGCAGATTGCCCTTACATCTGCCAAAATGACCGAGTTTGCGATCCTGACTCCGAAGTTTGGAGATGAACCGCCGCAGCGTGAAGCATCAGCTCATAAGGTTTTGAAGGCCAAAGGAGAACCATGGATGGATTGTCGGCACACATTTGCTTAGAAGTTGACTCTTTGTCTAGAAGTTTACTGTGAAACAACGAAATCGATTTTTTCTAGCTTTTTATTTCTTATTTTTGATATAGGTTTTAAATACTAATTCCACATGTGCTTTTTGAGACAATTTCTCTTTTGTTTATGTTTTAATAAATTAGCAAAACACTAAAAGGTTAATAAGTACTAAATGAGTTGGCCAACTTGAATTGGTCAAAAGTTGTAAGCCTAATCCCAATTGTAAAAAAAAAGAAAAAAAGTGGAGAAGGTCTCTGTATATAATAAACACAAACTTCTACCATCATTCACAAACTTAAAAGCCTTAAATTAATCTCCAACTATGTTTATGGCCATAAAAATTTCCACCCTTTTCCTCCTCTTCCTTTTGGTTGAACCATGCACCCCAAGATACATACCAGCAGATCTACATGAGGCCAACGAAGAAGGGAGACAAGTACTAAAGGTACCAGATGAATCAAAGAGGCGCTACCTCCGTTTATTTAAATGGAAGGTGGAAGATTTGCAACGTGAAGCAGATGAGAAATACCCACTCTGGAAATCTACCAATCACTTGGACCGATCTTTGTTCCTACTAGAGAAAGCTCAGGATTATGTTCAGCTTTGGGACACGTGGAGGAAGGGCACATCTTTTGCCGGAAACCCATACGGTGACTTGCGGAACAATGTTCAAGGTGACTTGTGGCCTAAACACTATGATTACTGTCGTCAATCTGAGGGCACAAATCTCTTGACTTACTTGATGTATGATTTTTGTCGTCAATCTGAGGGTGCAAATCTCCTCAAGTACATGACCTATGGCCTCAGTCCAGAAGCTGACTTGGTTTAGTTCCTTAATTTTTTTCTTTTAATTCTTTTTTTTCTTTTTTTTAGTAGGCTTTTCGTCTTGGTTTTGAGATTTAATTTGTTTCCAAAAGAGACATTATTATTATAACAATAAAAATAAACAACTAATTGTGATCGGAGAATATGAATTGTAATCAGAGATGTGTTCGTTAAACAAGAGCAATTTTCATAACTTATTTTCCTTTATGATGAATATATAAGAAAGAAATCACAAGCGCACCATAACTTATTTATGCTCCAGCTGCCTTTGATCTTCGAAAGCAATCCTTATTTATGAGCTCGGCTAAGGGTTGGATTGATATTCAAAAGTGATTTAGGATAACTCTATTAACGATAAGTAGACTTAATCAAAGATTTAATGTTATCAAACAATATTATTATTTATTTGATAATTATATTCTGTTAAGATATTTTAGTGAGGATACTTTAGTAATTTATAATTGAAAAAAAACTTTAAATAGTTTTTTCAAAGGCAATTTAAAAGACCGTATTGCCTACCAATTTTTTATTTAAAGACTGTATTTTTCATAAATAAATAAGAATGTAGGGTATTTCCCCCAATTTAATTTTTTAATTAGTCAATGAGTAATATCCGTTAATTATCCGTTATTATTTCTTTCGTCCCAAACCTCTGGAGACTCTTTTGACTTATGATAACCTTTCTTGCCCTGACTGATGGTACATACATAAGTCAATTTAGCTTTTGTTATCTTCGGTGAGAATTAAAAGGACAAAAAAAAAACGCTCCAAAACCTATTTACTAGGGTACATTTTTTACCAAATCTTAAATTCAACGCAAGATCATGTGTTTACGGTTTACCCACCAAGCAACCGCTGAACACGAGATTGTCACAAACGTAATGATAATCGTCCAACCTCTCCAGCCCATAGAGTCCGTGTGGTTTTCGCCGTGTGTTGTGAAGTGATACGGTGCCGATACACGGTGGATAGCCACAACATCGTCGACATAGACATTAGGTTGAAAAATTCGACATCTTCTGATATTTAATATGACGATTAAAAAAAAAGAAATAAGTCTATTTATCCTTGGAATTATTAATGACGCTTTTTAATTTATTTTTCAAACTAATAAAACTATGAATAATAGCATCAGAAATCATAAAAAAAAAAACATGTAACTTTATTGCTTATGAGTCAATCAAAGTATATATTTATTTATGTTGTAGCTTTTCAATATTATTAATCATGTTTGTTTTCATTTTTTTATTTTTACATCAGTAACATATTTTCATGCCATTAAAATTTTATAACATAAGATAATTTTATTTTATAATATTCAAATTTCCAATTTCATCTTTAGTCTTAAGTCTTAACATGTCAATTTTTGTATTAAAAAAAAAACATGTCAATTTTTTGTACAAAAAAAAAACCATGTCAGTTTAGGAGGAAAAAAAACTGGAAAAGCCTGACAAAGAAAAAAAAACCATGTCAGTTAAGGGTTGGATTGATATTTTACCATAAAGATATTTAAACAAGAAATTATTGAGATTTCATATAGGTAACTAAACTTTGGTAAATTTTAATGAAAAAGATTATGTAAACTATAGTGATATTGAAACATTTTACTTTATCACAATCTATAAACTTATCTAGTAACATCTCATTTAACAATATTGATTATGATGGATGTTTAATTTACATATCTTTAATTAATTTCAAATTTTACATTTCTCTATATAATTCATTATATTTTAATTGGTTTTTAGTAATTCACTTAACATAGTGATGTAGAAACAGTTATTTGATTACAATTCAATGGACTTTCAACTCCTACTTTTTTTATATTATAATTTTTGTTTTCTTTTTTACCCATCCCCGCATCTTCCTTCGTTATATATATAGATATATATAAAAATCTACTGAAATTTGGAAAACAAATGTGAATGGGGGTAAAACACATCAAATATATGTGTTTTATCCAAATTCACAAACATTACTAAGTGCGTTTAATTATATTTTCGGATTTGCTATCTATGGGAGAGGTGAACATACTCTGGAAATATGATATATGTAGCATTGTAGCAATAAAATTACTTCAAAAAGTTTTAACTACTTTTTGACAAATTAATAGTGAACATACTCGGATTTGCTAATTTCTCTTAACTACTTTATCGACAAATTAATAATTAATGTATATATGTTTCCACTTTCCCGCAACTCTATCATAAAGTTTAGTATTATCTCGCTTGGTAGAGTTTGTCCAACAAACCTATGTTAGTTTATGATGTTTTGATTTTTGTGTCAAGACCAGACTAATTATAAATTATGTACAATTGTGAGTTTGTGACTATGACTATTTTTTTTGTCCCGTCAACAAACTTTCAATTTCAATTTCTATTTCTATTTTTAGGTTAAACTTGCATGAATATGTAGACATAGTCAACATGGCTGTGTGTTATTGTCTCACAAATGCTCCTCGGCACCCAAAAGACGACGTAAAAAGAACAATGGCCTCGATCAAACGAGAAGTTGATTCTTCAGCGATCAAACCGATTACGTTACTATTTGTCTTTTTCATAATAAGATTAGATGAAATAATGATTGACACTTTATTATTTTCAAATAAAAAACAAACTTCCTGCTGAGTTAACAAAAAAACTTCCTGCCAAAAATTATATTTTAGATAGACTAATTAATATACCCACAAATAAACGGCCATGCTTATCACGTGTGTATTATTGTATCGCATTTCCATGGTATATAAATAGAAGGAATTCCTAAGCAGAGATATGAGACTCACGATAAGCATAGTACAAAGGGTAATAATTAAGAGAGAATTAAAGAGGGATAAGAAGTTATGGGACACTTCTTGATAGGTTTTCTTGTAGTTGTCTTGTCCGTGGGAAATGTTATTGAAGAAGCAAATGGTGAAATACCTAGAACCACATTGGAAAAAATAGAGAGGATGAATCAAAAGGGTCCTTATTTGGGAATTGTAGCTCCAAACAACTATGAGCTTAACCCTCTTCTCGGTTCTAAAGCCTATTTCCCATCTTCTTCGTTGCCTTTCATCGATTTCGCAGGTTAATATTTTACATTGTCATTCATTTTGATCGGATGAAATCACACAATCATCAAATTCCTGTATATGAGATATATGAGATTTTTGTGGCGTATAAATAGATTATTGACATGGTCCAGGAGATTACAAAACGGTCATTTCTTAAAGCTATTTATAATCATGGTTGTTCTATAGCTTAAGTCTGATAATTTCTTTCCTCAATACTTCAAGATAACACGATATCTCAAGCTTCATTTTTTTTTTCTCCCACTCTCTCAAGAAAGATATTCATGTGAAACCTATATAAATTTATTCATGTGAAACCTATATAAAGTGATTTGCTTTTATTCCCCTCTTTACATCATGTAGGTCGAAAATTTCGATTTGGAAAATTATCAAACCAACCAGTGATAATCGTGATGTCGGGATTAGGAATGGTACGTTTTCTATATGTGGAAAGAGTATTATGTCTTATCATCAAATACAAAGTTTTTTCTCATATATGTGTACTTTAATTTAGGGTTTATTAATATAATAATAATGCATAAAAACAGGTGAATGCAGGAGTAACAACACAATTACTGGTGAGCCTCTTTAGGCTGAAAGGAGTTTTGCATTATGGAATCGCTGGAAACGCAGATGTTAACCTTGAGATTGGCGACGTCACTATTCCTCAATATTGGGCACACTCTGGCCTTTGGAATTGGCAGGTATAAGTAACGTAGGCTTGGTTATTGACTTTTACCAATTGCAACCAATTATGTTAAGGTTTTTATATTAATATAGATTTCTAGAAATCAAAACAATTATGATATTTATATGAGTATATGTTTATATAATTGTTAACGCTTAAACTTGTGGCCAGGATCTTAAGATACTATGAACAGGTTTAGTTTTATCATATAGTATCGTGAGATCTGTCCAAATCGATGCTTTGCACATGTTCAAAATATACTATATATGATAATAACAATTTAATGTTAGTGGTACAACTGGTTATTGACAAACATAATTTTGATAGTTTCACACATATCATTCAATAATTACATTTGAATATTATCTTGAATGTAGAGGTATGGAGATGGGATTGACAACGAATTAGCTCTTGAATCCGGCGGAGACTATACTCGGGAAGTTGGTTATCTCCAGTTTTCCAAATATAGTAACCGAACCGATAACTTGCTTAATCGAGTTTGGTATCAACCGGAAGAAATCTTCCCGGTCACCGGAACTCCTGAAGAGCGGCAACATGTGTTCTGGATTCCCGTTGACAAGTCCTACTTGAAACTTGCACGCAAACTCGAGGTTTGACCAAACCTGCCCATATCTAGAATTGTTTTGTTGATAGTAATATATTTTTGCATACAAGTTGAATTTAGTTTCGCCGAATATTCATAACACGTTAATTAGTCCATTACGTATCAATATATTTGACTAAAAAAGTTCAATGATTATTAATTATTAATATTAATATACTAGATTTTAATCTTAGAACTATACAGGAAAATTATATTCCCTTTGAAAATATTAGTACAAATTGTTGACAAACAAATAGTACAAATTCCAGTATTGATAAAAAATTTAAAGTCAGTAAACATAAAGTGTATTAAATGACACAAAAAAAAGTAATTTTTTTGTTAAAACTAACAAATTTAATTTCCTCAAGCTTAACAATTTTAAAAATTCTACACGAAATCATGCATATAGAAACTCGAAAATGTAGTATACGTACTACACTTATATATCTTATAGCTGATCAAATATTTTGTTTTCTCGGCAGATTTCTGATATATTATATACTCATGATCAGTATCAAAATAAAGCTCAATTCTTAGAGTCAAAGGCGATTAGAAAAGAAATAAAGTTTAATTATTTGGTTTATGTTTAATTAATGCAATTATATTGTGTCTTTCGAATGTGGAAACATCCAACCAAAACAGGACACGAAGCTACCGCAGTGTGTTAACACCACATGCCTTCCTCGACCACCGAAGGTCACCATCGTTAAACGTGGTATGAGTGCAAGTGTTTTCATCGACAACGCAGCTTACCGGACTTTCCTCAACTCCAAGTTTAACGCCACCGCCGTTGAAATGGAGAGCGCCGCCGTGGCTCTCATTTCCCACCAGCAAAACCTCCCTTTCATCGTCATCCGTGCCCTCTCCGATCTCGCTGGCGGCGGCTCCGACGTCTCCAACGAGGCCAGCATATTCAGCAGCCTCGCCGCAGAAAACTCCGTCGATATTCTCGTTAAGTTCGTTGCTTTGTTGCCTCCACACGAAAGCAAGATTCAATCAGAATGATAAATGTGGATTAAGACTAAAGAGTGTGGATTAAGAGCATGTAACGGGAAAAGTAAGATGTATTATGTGTGTGACACGATTAGATATGTGTCTAAACCAAATAATGACGTACGTACTTCAATGTTAAACATATACATCAGTTTTATGATGTGGTAAGGAGTATTCAATAATATATCAGTAGTACTCCTCTCGAATTTTAGAAAGTCGTTGAAAAAGTCTCTGACGAAAATTAGAAAGCGGTTGCAAGAAGACTTTTAAAACGTTACATGAGCACAATTCTAAGAAACTGGTTATGATTTTCTAGGAAACCAAAACACTTTTGTGTAGGTTCGAGTACTTTATTCTTCTAATTGTTTTCGTAAAAAGAATACTCGAGTTTAAAACCGATACAAATGTTACACTACGAGACTTAAAATAGTAAAATACAACTAGTTTTGTTTTCTGAAATACCACACTTAAGAAGACTTCTTGAAGGCAATCACCTTCTCAAAATTTCATAATAGCTTACAAAATCAAGTGTACGAGGGTTTATGGATACTTTATATGACTTTCTGAACCTTCGAAAGCTTTTGTTGAACCAATAATGGGCCTGTTTTTTGATACTGTATGAAACAAGAATGGGCCTGTTGTTTGATATGGACCCTAGTCATAGCATACGTATAATCCAAATGTATACACTATGAATAACTTTCATGTATATAACCCAAAATGTCATTTAAAATTGGCCCACAATAATATATTGACTCTTCATTGTCAACACATTCAAATTTGAATGAAATTTGCGTATGATATGTATTTAGTTGTTTTTTTTTAAATACCAATGGCTCAAATATAAATTTTCTTGAAGGGCTCAAGATATACATCCAAAGGAAAGGAGAAGAAACATGAAACTCCCAAGACAAAACACCAAAAACACATAGCTGGACATCAGAAAAGATGACAAAAGTCGAAACGGTGTCGTCTCTAACAACGGTCGATACGTGTTTCAACTTAACCGTTGATAAATCCAACTTTTAGATAGAAGAGTGGGTTTTTGTAATTTCATTTTGCTAATAAGTTTTTTGAAATTTATTGAGAGGGACAATAAAGTTACCCTTTTTAAGACTTTGACTTGAACGAACCTGAAAATCCGACACATTTAACTCTTTCTCTGTCTCGACTCTCTAGAAAACACACATTTCAATTTTCTTCTCTTTGGTTTTTGAGAAAATATTTCGAGATTTACACTCTTTTTGTTGTCGCCGCAGTTGATACTCACTGCAAGCGTCTCTTGTAAGCTCATTTAGAGTCTTCTTCACCACTCTTCTTCTTCTTCTTCTTTAGTTCCTTAAACTTCTGGGTTTTGAGTTTTGTTCTTGGACTAAGAGAATGAGTGCTTCGAAGTTCATAAAATGTGTTACTGTTGGAGATGGGGCTGTTGGGAAGACATGTATGCTTATCTGTTACACTAGCAACAAGTTTCCTACTGTGAGTTTTCTTTAAAAATCGTTCCTTTATGACTCTAAAGCTTTCATTTTTCATTGTAAAGCTTTGATTTTGCTTACTGGGTTTACCTTAAAAGATACATCTGTGTTCTTGGAGTTCACAAATGGGTTTAGCTTAAAGTTGATTTCGAGTATCTAGGGTTTACTCTGATGTATGATTCATGATTCTTGCTGGTTTTTTCATGTCTGGCAGGATTATATACCGACTGTGTTCGACAATTTCAGTGCCAATGTAGCTGTGGATGGACAAATCGTTAATTTAGGGCTATGGGACACTGCCGGTAAATTCAAAATGTCTAATTTTGAAACCGATAAGCTAAGAACTGAAATTGATGATTCAGAGTCTTCTAGCTTTTGAAGCTCTCATTTCATACATTTATTTGTGGGTTTCTTGTTCTGTTGGTGTCTTTAGGTCAAGAAGATTACAGTAGGTTAAGACCATTGAGTTATAGAGGAGCTGATATCTTCGTCTTAGCCTTTTCGCTTATTAGCAAGGCGAGTTACGAAAATGTACTCAAGAAGGTAAAAATGTTTCGAATCTTGTACTGGAACAGATTTGGATAGTGAATGTGGTGGATGTTGAAATGTGTATATGAGTTCTGATATGATTGTTGTTTTTGACAGTGGATGCCTGAACTTCGTCGGTTTGCGCCAAATGTTCCCATAGTTCTTGTTGGTACAAAGCTAGGTAAGTTTTGTTTTGCAGATTTTCTGTTTTGAAATTTCTCTTGGCTAATCCATTACGTCTTGGTGTTGTTTAGATCTCCGGGATGACAAGGGATACCTCGCGGATCACACCAATGTCATTACCTCTACTCAGGTATATATGGGTAACCTCGCTATTTGTTCTGTTTTGAAAATGAATCTTTAAGACTTGAAAACTTTTCTCAAGCTTATGACTTTGTGGATACAGGGAGAGGAATTGAGGAAGCAAATTGGTGCAGCTGCTTATATTGAGTGTAGTTCCAAGACTCAACAAGTAAGTTCTCTGATTCAAGAAGTAATGTTTTGGTAAAAGTTTTAGAATCTTATGATGACTTTGCTTTGGATTTGTTGTAGAATGTGAAAGCAGTGTTTGATACAGCGATCAAGGTGGTTCTTCAGCCTCCAAGGAGGAAAGAGGTCCCGAGGAGGAGGAAGAATCATAGAAGATCCGGTTGCTCCATTGCGTAAGCGTTTTAAAGATTGTACTTATCTTCATTTTGTACTATGTGAAGAGATTTTACAAACAAGACTCTTACCAATTTCACCTCTCAAAACTCTGCAGGAGTATTGTCTGTGGAGGTTGCACCGCTGCTTAAGACACAACAAAAGTTTCAACAACAATGTATTCGTGACTCTCTTTCTGTGGTTGTTTTCTAGTTCGTAGGATGAAACTCTCCAACTGTGAAGATAAGGAAACTGTTGGTTCTCTTATTTGTATGTGAAGAAGCTTCTTTCTCTGTTTATGGTTGTGGATAGATTTGCAGATTCTGTAACATTCTTGTCTTGTTAACAAGTTTTGGATCTTTTAGCAAATTTGGAATTCTTATATTGTGTTATTTTTGAATTTTGATCATGCAATAAAATCAGATTAAACCAAAGTGAAACCAAAAAGTGTTAGGACTGGAATGGTTGCGGCTGTTAGGGCGGACAAATCCGTATGCGCTTTAGACCAACTTTTGTTTACCATTCATAAACTATACTCAGCAATAATGCATATTGAGAAAAATAGAACAAATTCGCTCTGGAATCATTGCAGACCGCATTTATGTAGAGAATAAGTTGCCCCCTGCGGTGAGAGCTCACCTCTTATGCCACTATTGGAAAAGAAATAATCACTCGTGCCATTCTTATGTTTAGAATAATATTATTGATTTTTACTAAAATCGAAAAATGAGGAAATGACGAAAAACCTTTGCGAAACCACGAAAACTTAATTTGTTGGGCTCGGGCCCAAAGAAAAATGTAAATACTCGGCCCAGTTGTATTATTTACCCTACAAACTACAGAAAAAACCTAAGTAAAAACCTAATTCTTCCCCCTTTTCACTTCTCGACTTCTTCCTCTTCTCTCCGTCGTCGTCTTCTCTTCTCTCGTCTCCGACGACACCACCAATTTCAGTTCGTCTTTGTCTCTTTCATATGGCTAGAGTAAAAGACTCATCTGGAGAATATGAATCAACAGAAGAGGAAGCCGGAGAAATTCAGCCTACAACCGGCGATTGTGACGCCGCCGATTTGGGTAATTCAAACGCCGTCGCATGGGAATCAAATGACGATCTTTCAGACCCAAATGCCGATTCTTGTGCAGAAGAAGAAGAGGCAACGAATGCAGTTGTTCAACATGATGATGGAGCAAATAAGGTATGATAGAAGACCGTTATTTTTTTGATTAGGCTCGTTTTAGGATATTATGCATGCATTGGTAAATGATTGGATTTGTGAATGGTGCTTCAGATAAAACAAGTAGTACAACTAGGTCGTAAATTTGTGAATGGTCATTCAGGAACAAGTAGTACAACTAGGTAGTTAATGTGAAATTGAAAGTATTTTGAATTGAATATGCAGGATGATGGTGATGATGATAACCTGCCGCAGAATATGCAGGATGGTGATGATGATCTTCAGCCGCAGAATATGCAGGATGATGATGATGATGATGATGATAATCAACCATTGCCGCCAGAAGTTATGTACTTTGATCCAACTACCTACACGAAGGTGTGTAAGATAGGAACGAGGTGTCAGTTGGTACAAACAGTGGAATTTATAGAGACTTTGGATGCAGAACTGAAGTGGTTTAAGAATCATGACCAATTTAAGCACATATTCCACATGCCTAAGGAGCCCAATCACATGATTCAAGGCATGTGGATGCTTATGGTTCGCACGGCTAAGACAGAATTGGCGAGAGAGTGTTGGTTTGTTGTCAATGGAGTACCTATAAGGTACTCAATTAGAGAGCATGCATTGTTGACCGGTTTGAACTGCCGTGAGTACCCAAAAAACTATAAGACTTTAGGCAGTTTGAAGTTTGTTGAGAAGTTGTTTAAGAGGACTGAGGACATCAAGATTAAAGACGTGGAAGAGAAGCTGGAAGAGTTTAAGAGTGAGAAGTCTACTGCTAGGTTGAAGTTGACAATTCTGTTATTCTTAGCTAAGGTTATGAAAGCTGATTCTAAAGGGGATTCGAAGATAGAGGAGTTGCTTCTTAGGATTGTGGATAATGTCAGAGCTTGTGAGACATTCCCGTGGGGACGTTTTTCTTTTGAGCAGTGTATGGAAGGGGTGCGGAGAGTAATGAAGAACATGAAAGGTGTGGTGAAACCCAAGGCACAAACTGCTTTTTATGGATTTATTACTCCACTTGAGGTAAGTAGTCGAGTAAATTATATGAGTGGCTAGATTTTGTTATTGTGAACTTGCATTTACTTTTATGTTTTTGTGTCTAGATTCTGGCATTTGAGTGCATTCCGCAGCTTGGGAAGAGATTTAGAGAAGCTGTACCTGCAGACAAGGAATGTCCAAGAATGTGCAAGCACAAGTTCAGTGAAAGTTGCATGAAGGGATTTACTTTGGAAGAAATAAATGAAGCACTTGGAGATATAACGGTTAGCTTTGTTCTCTTGAAATCTATGTTTATAATCTTTGTGGTGTTTGAAATATATGTTTACTTGACAGGATATTTCAAGCATCTTGGAACCTGATATGGATGAGAGAAAAATGTTGTCACGCGTTGTAGAGAAGCATGTTGATGATGGTATTGGATATATCGATCCGATTGTTGATAGTTGGAGAGAGGCTTATCGTAGAGAAAAAGAAGATTTTCTGGCGTAGTCTCTACCAAGCGGACATTGATGTAGACGTATTGAAACTGTTGATGATGTTCCAGCTGTACCTGAACCTGAAATCCCTGGGACATCGATTCTCTCGTTCAAGGAAGCTATGGAGAGAGGATTTGACAAGCTCACGGACAAGCTTGCTGTGATGGATAGCGAAATCAAGCGGATTTGTGTGAGAGTACAAGGAATAGAGGAATATGTGGCAGATCAGCTTGAGAAAGAGGCAGAAAAAGACAAATATGAAGATATGCGTCCTGGTTCAGCTGCTGATTTTGTGCCACCGTCTTATCAGCCAAGGGATACTCAGAGCAAGGCCTTGGTTATTCACAGTGGAATCCGTGACCCAGCACCTCCAACTATTGAGTCTCTAAGTGAGTTTTTGTTGAACTTTTGTGTAGTGATGCTTTCACAATAGTTCTTAGATGTTTGGTTACATATTTTTGTAGGTGATGGCAGCGATGAGTCCGATGAAGAGGATAAGAAGAAGAAGAAGAAGAAGCAGATATCGAAGAAGAAGAGAAAGCATGTTGGTCCTACTCTGGAATCTGGGGAAAAACGTGGAAGGAAACCTTCCAAGTATAAGGGGGAAGAGTTTACAACTGAGGGGAAGCAAACGAGAAAGAGACAGAAGAATTAGGACTTTGAAAATTCTTTCTTGCTTATGTGTGTGTGTGGACTCTTAGGTGTCTGTCAAAATAGGACTTTCTTTTTGTGTATTTGGGAATGTTATGCGTAGTTTATGTGTAGAGGACAAACTTATTTTCTGAAATGGTTTATGTGTGTTAGGATTTTATTAAAATCAAAACGTTTGGCTAAGTTGTCCCGGTTGGCCGGTCAATAATACAAGAGTAGCTAAGTTGTCCCAGTTGGCCGGTCAATACACATAACTTAAAATACAAGAGTAGCTAAGTTGTCCCAGTTGGCCGGTCAATACACAACTTAAAATACAAGAGTAGCTAAGTTGACCCAGTTAGCCGGGACACCCAGAGACAGAGTAGCTCGTCAGCTCTTCAAGCTCCTTAGCTCGTCCTCAAGCTCCTCAGTTCGTCCTCAAAGCTCCTCAGCTCGTCTTCAAGCTCTTCCCATCACAGCGACCATCTCCTCGCCTAGCTGTCAGCTAGTCAGCTCGTCCGACTCCTCGTCTAGCTATCAGCTCATCCCTCAACTACAAAACTCATCTACCTCCTCGCCTAGCGGCAGTTCGTCCATTGACTGCATAGTCCACCTATCTCGTCGCCCAGCTCGTCTATACCTTCAGCAGACAACTCGGTTTGTCCAATTCGCCTCTCTACCACGGTTCATCCAGCTCGTCCGAGCTCACTTATTCTAATATGAACTACGTGTGGCTTGATCCCATTTTTCGTACTTGTGTGATTCGTGCATCAACATTTTCGTACACATAACTTAAAATACAAGAGTAGCTAAGTTGTCCCACTTGGCCGGTCAATACACAACTTAAAATACAAGAGTAACATATTTAGGTTCAAATGTCATACACCATCCTCAATAACATAAATCACATCATAATCACCATGTAGAAAGTAATGCCCTAAGCCTATCAATCTCGACTTCTTTGGCGAGTAACCTTTCTTTAAGGGTTTCAATTTCGCCTTGCATGAGATGAATAGTTTCCCGGATGGACTCCAAAGCATGATTGCATGCTAGTTGTCCATGTCTTAGTGCGGAATCAAGTTTGTGATTTACCTTCTCAAGCTCCTCAGTTACCGCCTGATCCCACCACTGAATAAGGTGGTTTCGGGACTCGTACTCTTCAGCCTGCGAAAGAGAGAAGACTTCATAAATATAATTCACTTGTACTTTGTTGTTCCAATGAAATGAAAACACAATAACTTACTTTAAGCATTGGGCATTTGTAGACTCTGTCGCCTTGCCTGTAACCAGTTTTGCACACTTCAAGTTTTACAGGCTTACCACAAAAACATTTTTCTGGAACCCCCCAATTTGCATCGGCATTCGCCTCTCCACTATTCCAACTAGCTTCGGACGTGGATGGTTGAGAGTAACTATAGGGCATCTACAGAACAGAGAAAGAAAGAGATATGAATCATGAACGCTATAAACCCTAGATCTACTAATTACGGCGGCTAGAAACCCGTAAGAAAGCCTAGATCTACTAATTACGGCGGCTAGAAACCCGTAAGAAACCCTAGATCTACTAATTACGGCGGCTAGAAACCCTTTAGAAGAAGAGAGAAGAACGAGAGAGAGGAAGAACTCCAGTGCATGTAATACCTTGGTTGTCGACAGCTAGGCGAGGAGATGGTCGCTGTGATGGGAAGAGCTTGAAGACGAGCTGAGGAGCTTTGAGGACGATCTGAGGAGAGAAGTGAAGAAGAGAGAAGAACGAGAGAAGCGAAATAGAAGAGAGAGTGAGAATAAATAGGTAGAAACTTTGTAGTGTGAACGCAATAATCGTAGTGTGAACGCGACTTCGTGGGGTCTATTTTTAAAAAAATTTATTTATTAGAATATTCAGAATACACATAGTTGTATGTATATGTACAGTTGGCCGGAATCACAAACAGTTGAACTATTCTAAATTTTGTGTTTTTGAAGTTGAATCTGAAAAACCAACTCATTTTTTTAGTTGGTCCCATAAGTTTTAACATATTAATGGATTTTAATAAGTTTTGATAGAATCATATTTAGTAAATATCTGTTTTCATACATAACGTATGTACATTATACAATCATGAACTATATGTTCCTTGTCATACATAGGTGATTTATTAGGAAACCAGTTTATGATCAAGTTTATTAATAACAATGTTGTAATATCATATTTTGGATTTATTCAATGTTTAGATGTTGATAATAGCTGAAAATATTGAGAATTATAATGCAAATAATATAGTACATCAGACTTACAAATAATATAATGCAAATACAAATGAACTTAGTTGTATTGGTTGAACCCTTTCTGCAGTTGGCCAGGTTGTTCCGGTTGAACCCTTTCTGCATCAGACTTAATCTTCCTCAGGCTGCAGCCAAGCCTCCAAGTTTATTCCAGGTTGCGATTTTCTCCTCTTTCGCGCTTCACCAGCTGATGGAAACCGCTTCTCTTGATTTCGTCCTGGTCCTTTTGGTGTGTATTCCGGCGGAAAGGCAACTAACTCTTTAATATGGGCAGGAAGAACCCAAACCGACTCATGTGGGACTACATACAACGTCCGGTAATAGGCCAATGACCAACTATCTATCAAGTAATACACAGAGCAGAGTCCGTAGATGGTTGTATCCGCATTTCTCCCTTCCTTGCGGGCGAGGTGCCTTGCTGCGGCCATAGCATGGACACACGGGATCTTGTCTATATCAAAACATTTGCATGAACAACTTTTCATTTTCAAATCCACCAGAAAACTTACCGAGTTGAGATCAATCACGTTGTATTCTTGGTTGTAACTGTTAAGCTCAAACACAGTTAATTTGGCTGCAACTTGACATCTAATGTGCAATATGTTCTCCACAGTAGGCACAACTTGTGCTGTGATTGGACAAGAACCTGAAGCTTGCCTATGCTCGTTGAACCATTCAGAAAACTTAGAAATCATCACATCAATCATTGGTAACAAGTGGTATTTTCTCGCTTTTTTAAACACACCATTAATGGACTCCGCAGAATTACTAGTGTCAATGTTATACTTGTCTCCTTTAAAATGGCACCTCGACCATTTCTCAAACCCTACTTTCACAAGAAAGTCAGCAGCTTTAGGCCATAAACTTGTAAAATGACCAAACTCTTTCTCGAACTCACTCTCAGTATATGCATGAGCACAATCCCTGAACTTGACAGCAGCTCCATCCTTGTCAATTGTCACACGATCTCTCATGTTTTGACACAAATGCCATATACAAGCTGCATGAAGCGCATTCGGGTACACCGTCTTGACAGCCTTCTTTATGCTTTGATGCCTATCACTAATAAAGACCAATCCGGGAACATCCGAATATACAGTTTTCAGCTTTTCTAAGAACCAAATCCAACTTACATCCTTCTCGCTATCAATGATTCCAAACGCAAGTGGATAATGATGATGATTAGGATCTTGTGCTGTTGCAATAACCAACATCCCACCATACACAGTTTTAAGATGAGTTGCATCCACAACTATCACTTTCCGCATTGCCCTAAAACCTTCAATGCAAGCGCCTAATGCAATGAAGAGGTACTTGAACTTTTTCTCTCCTTCCAACTCCACATAAGTTACTGTCCCTGGATTTACCTTCTCTAACATGTAAAGATAAGAAAATAACATCGTGTAGCTTCTTTCCGGAGTCCCTCGCACATCACTAACATGTAGCATTTTGCCTCTTAAGGCAGTGGAGTATGAACAATGCACCCCAAGTCTTCCTCTTACAATCGACATAATGTTTTTTGGAGTTGGGGTCTCTAAATTTCCGGGATAATCACAATGTAAAACCGATGCTATTAATCTTGGTGTGCCTCGCTGTATACTGTTGCTTGTAGTCTCAACACTCCGAGAGCATGTATGCATCTTTCTATGCACTCTAACACTCCAAAAATGAGATTTTTTAGTTCTCGCAACTCTTAGATACCAAGTACACCCTTTAGAAGCTTGGCGGCATCGTAGCATAAGTCTCAACGGGTCTGACTTAATAGTATAGACTCCAAAAACTTCTTTCTTTGCAGCTCTGTTAACCAATTCCCACACAGCCTCCCTTGAACAAAATTCTTGACCAATTTCAATACCCGTACCATCATCCCATTCTATAACCTGCGGAGTAACTTCTACACTTCGTGGAATATCGTGAATATCATCATAATCAATCCTATCATCCTCATCTTGTTCCTCAACAGAATTCACCGGCCTTTCCATCGGCCTTTCGATAGCCACGATCTCCGTACCTACTACATTCTCACAATCATTCACATCATTATCATATCCATCATGCACCATCTCACATACTTCATTTAAAACATCATCCTCTATTACATTTACACCAACTGAACTTCGACGCTCCGGTACAGAAATTTCCTCTCTCCTCTCAACTCCTATACCATTTAATTCCTCCACATGCAAAACAGGAATCCGACTCTCTTCATCAGATTCTGTTAAAAATATGAAGACATCCTCATCATTTACAATATATGTCTCTCTCCTAACTTTAGACAGATTGTAACTCAGTTTCAACTTGACAGAAGCTTCATCAATCGCAACCTTCTTCATGATCTTGTCAACTAACATCGAATAGCTAATCTTCTCCAAACTACTCGTCTTAAACGATATAACATATAGTGAATTTTTACCAATCCACTCATTCACTTCAGAATAGTATCCTCCAAAGTCAAAATGTACCTTAGTGTGGATCTTCTTCTTCATCGCTCCTGAAAATACAACCAGTTCAACTCCAATCAAACATTTTAATAGTTATACCACATGTACTCTTATCATACGTTGAAATCAATCTCTCGTCGCACTCGTCTCTACTGAACCTAATTCGTTACCTTTCAATTGATTTCCAATGTTAATACATACCTATTCGTTAAACTAATTGGTTAATCTAAACTTTGCAAACACAAACCCCCCAAATCTTTAATATGAAATCTCGGAATTCAAATTCAACTCACATTCAACCTACATTCCTTTGCTCATCACCTCAAATAACGTTTCGGCAACCTCTAATCGATTACTCTTTACTTTGCAAACCAATCATCAAACTATCAAATTGAATCGAGCTGGGAATTATATAGAATTCAAAATCCCAATCTAAAATCACAATGCACCAATGTCAAAGGAAATATGAGAAGAAACTGACCTAATTCGTGGCTTTTACGCCGGATTTCAAGTCGGCGGCATGAGGAAATCGATGGTGGCCGACGAAGAAGATGAACGTCGACCAAAGAAGAAGAACACGACGACGAAGAGGAGAATCTCCGAACTCGATTTTCTTTATTTAGCTTTTGAATTTCTTTTTCATTTTTTTAATCAACTCATTAAGGGTACAACTGGTATATCACATTTTCGGTGGCATTCAGATTAACTTATGGCAGTCCAGATCAGTTTTTTCAAAAAAGTGGCATAAGTGATAAAAGTCCCCCCCTGCGGTTTGGTTTCTTGTCCGCTCCAAAACTTGTGAGGGCATTTTAGTCATTACAACATGGGAACTGGATTTTTAAACTGGTGAATTCGTTAGCGTTTATGTGAATAATCATCCATCATCAGGAAAGATCCGAAGAAAAGCGACGCCGTTTTAAAGGAGATGGATAAACAACCGGCGACCAGTTGGAGTATCCATACCCGGCCGGAGATAATCGCCAAGTACGAGATCTTCGAGCGAGTCGGATCCGGAGCTTACGCCGACGTTTACAGAGCTCGCCGTCTCTCCGACGGTCTAATCGTCGCGCTCAAGGAGATTTTCGATTACCAATCTGCGTTCCGGGAGATTGACGCGCTCACCATCCTCAATGGATCTCCTAATGTAGTTGTTATGCACGAATACTTCTGGCGTGAGGAAGAGAACGCTGTGCTTGTGCTTGAGTTTCTTAGGTCGGATCTCGCTGCGGTGATCCGAGATGGTAAGAGGAAGAAGAAGGTAGAAGGAGGGGATGGATTCTCGGTTGGGGAGATTAAGAGATGGATGATTCAGATTTTAACCGGTGTTGATGCTTGTCATCGGAATTTGATTGTACATAGAGATTTGAAGCCTGGGAATATGTTGATTTCTGATGATGGAGTTCTTAAGCTTGCTGATTTTGGTCAGGTGAGATTATGATTGTTACTGATTGTGTTAGTTATTTCATTGTTTGATGCACAAATATGAGAAACCTCTGAATGAAAAATGCTTGGTTTGCTTGAAATTTGGAAGAGTTAGTGTAATCAAGTGGCTAGACCTTATCATTTAGTGTAATCTATGAGTTTCTAAATGTGTGTTGGCTTCTTGGTTCATATACAGGCTAGGATACTCATGGAGCATGATATTGTAGCTTCAGATGAAAACCAACAAGCTTACAAACTGGAAGACAAAGATGGAGAAACCAGCGAACCACCAGAAGTTATTCCTGATTATGAGAACTCACCTAGGCAAGGGTCTGATGGTCAGGAACGGGAAGCGATGAGTAAAGACGAGTACTTCCGACAGGTGGAAGAGCTCAAGGCTAAACAGGTTGTTAGAGATGATACTGATAAGGACTCGAATGTGCATGATGGAGACATATCTTGCCTTGCAACGTGCACTGTTAGTGAAATGGATGATGATCTCGGTAGGAACTCGTTTTCTTACGATGCTGACGAAGCAGTGGATGATACACAGGGTTTGATGACATCTTGTGTGGGAACCCGATGGTTTAGGCCACCAGAACTGCTCTATGGATCTACGATGTATGGGTTAGAGGTCGATCTATGGTCGCTTGGTTGTGTGTTTGCAGAACTCTTGTCTCTTGAGCCTTTGTTCCCAGGAATTTCAGATATTGATCAGATCAGCAGAGTGACCAATGTGCTGGGAAATTTAAATGAAGAGGTCTGGCCTGGTTGTGTTGATCTTCCAGACTACAAGTCAATCTCATTTGCTAAAGTAGAATCTCCTCTTGGTATTGAAGGATGCCTTCCCAACCATTCAGGGGATGTGATATCGCTGCTCAAGAAGCTTATCTGTTATGATCCAGCTAGTAGAGCTACTACTATGGAGATGCTGAATGACAAATATTTAAGTGAAGAGCCTCTTCCAGTTCCAGTTTCAGAGCTCTATGTGCCTCCGACAATGAGTGGACCAGATGAGGATTCTCCGAGAAAGTGGAATGATTACAGAGAAATGGATTCAGATTCAGATTTTGATGGCTTTGGACCCATGAATGTAAAGCCTACCAGTAGTGGATTTACAATAGAATTCCCCTGACCTTGGCATTTAAGGTACGCAGTCAAAAGCTCTGGCTCGCTTAAACACATAAATCAGTCTCTTCTCTCTCTCTCTTTCTTCTTCAAAGAGAATGGGTATATACCAAAACCTGACATGTGTTTCTTTAGGTCTTGATTGATGCAACACTCTTTGTTGTTTGAAGATCTTGTTACAGAATACCGCTTAGAAAATTGTTAACTTTTCGTTAGGACATTGTTTAGGTATCAATGGCGGCAAAAACTTTTGAAATTCGTTTGCTCATTGATCTCACAACTTTTTTTTGCGCTTTGTTTCTCTCATCGATCTCAGTTTTATGTGTTTATCTCTCCTTGGCAGAGTCCATGGTTGAGCATCTTGATCATCCCGACTTCCCCTGAATTCGCCTACTTTGTCAAAAATGTGTTGTGTGTGTGTGTGTGTTGTTCCTCTCTCTCTGCCTCCCTCGTATGAAAATGGTAACATTTACAATTGGAAAGTCGGTGTTAGCCTTTAGCTATTAGCTGAAGAGCTAGTTTTCTTGTTGCCCAGGCCATTCTTTACCCTATTTTTCATCTGAAGTAACAATGAAACAAAATCTATATATACTCGAGTTTTGCTTTCTAGGATCTGTATTTCTTAATTGTTTCTATATTTTGATCAATTTTGAACTTTTCATATCAAGTTATCAACATGTGTAGTAGCAACCCTTCAATAATGAGAC